>NC_058520.1:620903254-621138452 GCF_904849725.1 Hordeum vulgare subsp. vulgare
AACATCACATGCAATTCATAAGTGACATGATATGGCCATCATCACGTGCTTTTTGATCTCCATCACCAAAGCACCGACACGATCTTCTTGTCACCGGCGCCACACCATGATCTCCATCAACGTGTCGCCATCAGGGTTGTCGTGCTACTCATGCTATTACTACTAAAGCTACATCCTAGCAAAATAGTAAACGCATCTGCAAGCACAAACATTAGTATAAAGACAACCCTATGGCTCCTGCCGGTTGCCGTACCATCGACGTGCAAGTCGATATTATCTATTACAACATGATCATCTCATACATCCAATATATCACATCACATCGTTGGCCATATCACATCACAAGCATACCCTGCAAAAACAAGTTAGACGTCCTCTAATTTTGTTGTTGCATGTTTTACGTGGTGACCATGGGTATCTAGTAGGATCGCATCTTACTTACGCAAACACCACAATGGAGATATATGAGTTGCAATTTAACCTCATCCAAGGACCCCTCGGTCAAATCCGATTCAACTAAAGTTGGAGAAACCGACACTTGCCAGTCATCTTTGAGCAACGGGGTTACTCGTAGCGATGAAACCAGTCTCTCGTAAGCGTACGAGTAATGTCGGTCCAAGCCGCTTCAATCCAACAATACCGCAGAATCAAGAAAAAACTAAGGAGGGCAGCAAAACGCACATCACCGCCCACAAAAACTTTTGTGTTCTACTCGAGAAGACATCTACGCATGAACCTAGCTCTGATACCACTGTTGGGGAACGTCGCATGGGAAACAAAAAATTTCCTACGCGATCGAAGACCTATCATGGTGATGTCCATCTACGAGAGGGGATGAGTGATCTACGTACCCTTGTAGACCGTACAGCAGAAGCGTTAGTGAACGCGGTTGATGTAGTGGAACGTCCTCATGTCCCTCGATCCGCCCCGCGAACAATCCCGCGATCAGTCCCACGATCTAGTACCGAACGGACGGCACCTCCGCGTTCAGCACACGTACAGCTCGACGATGATCTCGGCCTTCTTGATCCAGCAAGAGAGACGGAGAGGTAGAAGAGTTCTCCGGCAGCGTGACGACGCTCCGGAGGTTGGTGATGACGTTGTCTCAGCAGGGCTCCGCCCGAGCTCCGCAGAAACGCGATCTAGAGGAAAAACCGTGGAGGTATGTGATCGGGCTGCCGTGGAAAAGTCGTCTCAAATCAGCCCTAAAACCTCCGTATATATAGGTGGGAGAGGGGGGGCCTTGCCTTGGGGCTCAAGGAGCCCCAAGGGGGTCGGCCGAGCCAAGGGGGGGAGGTCTCCCCCCCCAAACCGAGTCCTACTTGGTTTGGTGGGTGGAGTCCTTCTTTCCTTTCCCACCTCCTCTTTTTTTTTCTTTTTCTCTTTGATTTTTCTTCCAATGCGCATATGGCTCTTTTGGGCTGTCCCACCAGCCCACTAAGGGCTGATGCGCCACCCTCAATGCCTATGGGCTTCCCCGGGGTGGGTTGCCCCCCCCGGTGAACTTCCCGAACCCATTCGTCATTCCCGGTACATTCCCGGTAACTCCGAAAACCTTCCGGTAATCAAATGAGGTCATCCTATATATCAATCTTCGTTTCCGGATCATTCCAGAAACCCTCGTGACGTCCGTGATCTCATCCGGGACTCTGAACAACATTCGGTAACCAACCATATAACTCAAATACGCATAAAACAACATCGAACCTTAAGTGTGCAGACCCTGCGGGTTCGAGAACTATGTAGACATGACCCGAGAGACTCCTCGGTCAATATCCAATAGCGGGACCTGGATGCCCATATTGGATCCTACATATTCTACGAAGATCTTATCGTTTGAACCTCAGTGCCAAGGATTCATATAATCCCTTTGTCCTTCGGTATGTTACTTGCCCGAGATTCGATCGTCAGTATCCGCATACCTATTTCAATCTCGTTTACCGGCAAGTCTCTTTACTCGTTCCGTAATACAAGATCCCGCAACTTACACTAAGTCACATTGCTTGCAAGGCTTGTGTGTGATGTTGTATTACCGAGTGGGCCCCGAGATACCTCTCCGTCACACGGAGTGACAAATCCCAGTCTCGATCCATACTAACTCAACTAACACCTTCGGAGATACCTGTAGAGCATCTTTATAGTCACCCAGTTACGTTGCGATGTTTGATACACACAAAGCATTCCTCCGGTGTCAGTGAGTTATATGATCTCATGGTCATAGGAACAAATACTTGACACGCAGAAAACAGTAGCAACAAAATGACACGATCAACATGCTACGTCTATTAGTTTGGGTCTAGTCCATCACATGATTCTCTTAATGATGTGATCCCGTTATCAAGTGACAACACTTGCCTATGGTCAGGAAACCTTGACCATCTTTGATCAACGAGCTAGTCAAGTAGAGGCTTACTAGGGACAGTGTTTTGTCTATGTATCCACACATGCACTGTGTTTCCAATCAATACAATTATAGCATGGATAATAAACGATTATCATGAACAAAGAAATATAATAATAACTAATTTATTATTGCCTCTAGGGCATATTTCCAACAGAACCACCCGCTACGGCTGATCAGGATGTTAAGAACGCTTGGTTAGCACGTAAGGAGGACTACTCAGTAGTTCAATGTGCAGTCTTGTTTGGCTTAGAACCGGGACTTCAACGTCGCTTTGAGCGTCATGGAGCATTTGAGATGTTCCAGGAGTTGAAGTTTATCTTTCAGAAGAACGCCCGGATCGAGAGGTATGAGACCTCCGATAAATTTTATGCTTGCAAGATGGAGGAGAACTCGTCTATCAGTGAACATGTGCTCAAAATGTCTGGATACTCAAACCGTCTAGCTGAGCTGGGGATTGAACTCCCGCAAGAGGCTATCACTGACAGAATCCTTCAATCACTGCCGCCAAGCTATAAAGGCTTTGTGTTGAACTACAACATGCAAGGGATGAACAACTCACCCGGCGAGTTGTTTGCGATGCTGAAAGTCGCAGAGTCTGAACTCCGTAAAGAGCATCAAGTCTTGATGGTGAATAAGACCACTAGTTTCAAGAGAAACGACAAAGGCAAGAAGGGTAATTCAAAGAAGAGGGGCAAGCCTGTTGCCAATCCGATGAAGAAACCCAAAGCTGGACCTAAGCCTGAAACAGAGTGTTACTATTGCAAGGGTATGGGTCACTGGAAGCGCAATTGCCCCAAGTATCTGGCAGATAAGAAGGCGGGCAAAGAAAAATCAGGTATATTTGATATACATGTTATTGATGTGTACTTAACCGGCTCTCGTAGTAGTGCCTGGGTATTCGATATCGGTTCTGTTGCTCATATTTGCAACTCGAAACAGGAACTTCGGAATAGACGAAGGTTGGCGAAAGATGAAGTGACGATGCACGTAGGAAATGGTTCCAAGGTTGATGCAATCGCCGTCGGTACAGTTTCACTTCAGTTACCATCAGGATTAGTTATGAACTTGAATCATTGTTATTTAGTGCCTGCGTTGAGCATGAACATTATATCTGGATCTTGTTTATTGCGAGACGGTTACTTTTTTAAGTCAGAGAATAATGGTTGTTCTATTTCTATGAGTAACATCTTTTATGGTCATGCACCCAATGTGAGAGGATTGTTCATATTGAATCTTGATAGCGATACACACATACATAACATTGAGACCAAAAGAGTTAGAGTTAACAATGATAGCGCTATATTTTTGTGGCACTGCCGCTTAGGTCATATTGGTGTAAAGCGCATGAAGAAACTCCATGCCGATGGACTTTTGGAGTCACTTGACTTTGATTCACTTGACACGTGCGAACCATGCCTCATGGGCAAGATGACTAAAACTCCGTTCTCCGGAACAATGGAGCGTGCAAGTGACTTGTTGGAAATCATACATACCGATGTGTGTGGTCCGATGAGCGTAGAGGCACGCGGCGGATATCGTTATTTTCTCACCTTCACTGACGATTTGAGTAGATATGGTTATGTCTACTTAATGAAGCACAAGTCTGAAACATTTGAAAAGTTCAAGCAATTTCAGAGTGAAGTTGAAAATCATCGTACCAAGAAGATCAAGTTCCTACGGTCTGATCGTGGGGGTGAATATCTGAGTTTCGAGTTTGGTGCTCACTTAAGACAATGTGGAATTGTTTCACAGTTGACACCGCCTGGAACACCACAGCGTAATGGTGTGTCCGGACGTCGTAATCGTACTTTATTAGAGATGGTGCGATCTATGATGTCTCTTACCGATTTGCCGTTATCGTTTTGGGGTTATGCATTAGAAACAGTTGCATTCACTTTAAATAGGGCACCATCAAAATCCGTTGAGACGACACCGTACGAACTGTGGTGTGGCAAAAGGCCAAAGTTGTCGTTTCTTCAAGTTTGGGGATGTGATGCTTATGTCAAAAAGCTTCAGCCTGAAAAGCTGGAACCCAAAGCGGAAAAGTGCATCTTCATAGGTTACCCAAAAGAGACAGTTGGGTACACCTTCTATCTCAAATCCGAGGGCAAAGTGTTTGTTGCTAAAAACGAAGCTTTTTTCGAGAAGGAGTTTCTCTCGAGAGAATTGAGTGGGAGGAAGATAGAACTTGACGAGGTTGTCAAACCTCTCATCCCTCTTGGTGGTGGCGCAGGGCAAGGGGAAACCTCTGTCATTGCGACGCCGGTTGAGGAGGAAGTTAATGATGATGATCATGAAACTCCGGTTCAAGTTTCTGTCGAACCACGCAGGTCGACGAGACCACGTGCTGCTCCAGAGTGGTACGGTAATCCCGCCTTATCAATCATGTTGTTGGACAACAATGAACCTGCAAATTATGAAGAAGCAATGGTGGGCCCAGATTCCAACAAATGGCTAGAAGCCATGAAGTCCGAGATAGGATCCATGTATGAGAACAAAGTGTGGACTTTGGAGGTACTGCCTGAGGGCCGCAAGGCTATTCAGAACAAATGGATCTTTAAGAGGAAGACGGACGCTGACGGCAATGTGACCGTTTATAAAGCTCGACTTGTGGCAAAGGGTTTTTCACAAGTTCAAGGAGTTGACTACGATGATACATTCTCACCCGTAGCGATGCTTAAGTCCATCAGAATCATGTTAGCAATAGCTGCATTTTTCGATTATGAAATCTGGCAGATGGATGTCAAAACGGCGTTCCTTAACGGTTTCCTTAAGGAAGAATTGTATATGATGCAACCCAAAGGTTTTGTCGATCCTAAGAATGCTAACAAGGTGTGCAAGCTCCAGCGATCCATTTATGGACTGGTGCAAGCATCTCGGAGTTGGAACAAACGCTTTGATGAGGTGATCAAAGCATTTGGGTTTATACAAGTGGTTGGAGAATCTTGTATTTACAAGAAAGTGAGTGAGAGCTCTGTGGCGTTTCTAATATTATTTGTGGATGACATATTGCTGATTGGAAACAACGTAGAGTTTTTTGGAGAGCATAAAGGATTACTTGAATAAAAGTTTCTCTATGAAGGACCTAGGAGAAGCTGCTTACATTCTAGGCATTAAGATCTATAGGGATAGATCAAAACGCGTGATAGGACTTTCATAAAGCGCATACCTTGATAAAGTTTTGAAGAGGTTCAAAATGGAACAGTCCAAGAAGGGGTTCTTGCCAGTTTTACAAGGTACGAGATTGTAACATCCCAATTTTCCTAAATTCGGATGTTAATAGATCATTCATATGCATCTCATATTTTTATGCATTATTTGCTCTTCTGAGAATTTTATTCGTTTTGCAACTTCGAACAATTTATTTGAGTGGAGATAATATGACTTCTCCCGTGTGAAGTAAAAAGTTTATGATGTTTAAAATATCATTTGGAGTTATCGTTTTGGTTTCGCAAATTTTTATAATGCCCGAAATTATTTTTAGTTAAGTTTTTAAATGCTATTTGTGTGGCCTATTGCATTAAAACTATTTTCAAAATATTTTCATTTGGTTGGACCAGGTTCCTTTATTAGTTATTAGGTGGATTTATTATATATATATATATATATCTATATTAGATATTAATATATGTATCTATATATACGTATAAATATATTACTATGCGTTTGGTTTTAATATACATACGTATGTATTTCTGTATACGTATATTATTATTTATTTATTTTCTCTGTTTGTTTTCTTTAAAAAAAACATATACTATTTTAAATTTATTTTTGAGGTTTTATTTAAAATAAAAAAAAACACCAGGGGCCAGCCCACCAGCACCAAGCTGGCAGGCCAGCGCCCAGGCACCACCAGCCCCACGAGCGCTCGAGCCTCAGGCTCTTGTCACGAGAGCCCAGTTCCTGGACCATCCCCACGTGAACAACAAAGCTTCCCAGCGCACCAACAGAGGGCCAGCTCCAGGTGCCCAGCGCCCCCAGGACCGAGCCAGCTGGCCATGCTAGCTCAGCCAACCGAGCCAGGCCGAGCCCCACTTCGTTTTTTCCCCTGTCCCGAGGCGGACTCCCGCAGCTCTCAGCCTCCCGAGACCGTGTCTGGTCAGGACTCCTCCTCCTCACGAGTAGAAAAGTCCCGGGACCCGATTCTTGTGCTGACTTCGATCTGAGCCAGACCCCCATCTCGCCTAGACCGCAGAGGAGCCGCCCCCACCGCGCCGACGCCGGAGCACCTCACCGTCCACCGGAGTTCGCGAAGCCGTCACCGGAGTTTGCGCACGTCACCGGAGTTTGTCCGACCGCCACCGTAGAAGCACCATCGGAGGAGCCACACCGAGACGGTTCCGTTTTTCCCCGCTGTTCGTGGTGAGAACGCACGCACGAGCCGTTTCATCAAACCCTGATGAACAACTTCAGGACGAAATTCAATCTGTTTTTTTATCTGTTTCAGCTCTGTCAGATTCTCGGTATAATTTTGAAACGCGTTTATCTTTTTACTCGTAACTCCGATTCAGGAAATTCTTTTTCCTGTGATCTCATATTGATGAGTAGGACATGTTAGAACCAGTAGTTTTCAGTTTTACGAAAATTATTTTTTTTGTTAAAACAGATTATTTTAACCTATCGGAGGCCATATTTTGCAAACCGTTCATCCGGTTTAGTTGATTCTTTTTGCGTTGTCATCGTATCAGCATGTAGATGATTTTATACATGCTGCCATGCTATTTATGCTTTGGTTTTTAAACAAGTTGTTTTATTGCCGATGATCTTTTTGGTGTTATGTGATTGTGGTGATTGATTGGTGTGATTGTTTGCAACGTGTAGATTGTGCGGAGTGCGACGCAAACTATTGTCAGGAGTGTGACTTTCTGAATCAGAATCAAGGCAAGTTACATGTTGATCATCCTTTACCTATTATTTTTTTTCTATGCATGTAGTATTATATCACACTATGAAAATTATGCATGTATAGGAAGATTATTATTGCTATGCTTTTGAGCTATATTTTCCCTCGTCATTGAAGATCGTGCTAGATATATTTTTCTATGCTATGTAGACGGGGATTGGTTCATGTACTCATTGAGTTTATGTGAGGATTACTACAAAATAAATTGAGTAGTAATTCAGGATATAATACACCTCTGGGCGGATATGGTATTGCTGGGTGGTTTCAAGAACATCATGGTTTCTACCCTCTGAATGTAAGTGGATGCCGCCCAGGTTCAAAAAGATCAAACAGACTTAGTGACTAGTAGCTTCCTTGTGCGACCACTGGCCATTATGGGCTCTGGCTTAGTTGATCAGTCGTGGAAACCTTACCCGGATGTGCCAGCTGATGTAGCTATGATAGGTGGGATGGGCCTCCTGTGGGACTAGGTGACTGCTTCTGAAAGACTTCGTCTCAATCTTCGGGTTGGGTCCAGTGGGTACAGCGTACTAACCTCTGCAGAGTGTATAAACTAATCATGATTAGCCGTGTCCCCGGTTATGGACAATTTTGAGCAGCTAGGCCATTACAGTTGTTGGATGATCTTGACAGATGACACACTTAATAAAACTTGATGGGAAACTTAATGATGGTAATAGGTTGGAGTTGGAGATGCCAATTCAACCATATGTGAGTTATTGTAGCAAACAAATTAAAACTTGACTATTAGGTAGCTATGAGGATAAAATCAGTTTTCTGCAAAATAACCATCAGCCTTTCTTTTGGTATACTATGCATATACATGTAGGTCTGTTATATTACTTTTCTTGTGTAATTTGCCAATACATTCAAAGTATTGACCTATATGGCTGCAACGTATCATGTTGCAGGATATTCAGACGAGGAGTAAGGTACCGTTAGGGTCGCGAGTCTTCACTCAACATCGCCAGTGGGCTATGATGGGACTCATCGTTATTATTCTGCTACTTTTCCGTTGTTTATTAGTATAAAGCTAGCTAAGTGCTATGCAGATTGTTATATTTTATAAATTCTGGATCATACGTTATTATAAATGATGCACTTGCTATATCTGGTTTTCATCTATACTGTGTGTGCTAGCGAGTCGATCCAGGGACTAGCACAGTAAAGCACAGAGACTCAAATCCTTCGAGGTTTGGTCGTTACAGATGGTATCAGAGCAATGCGTTGACTGTAGGCCGTGGCCCTAGAAAATGGATTAGAAAAGCCATATGAGTCTAAATTTATTCTATACACTTTGTCTATATCTTACTCTTTCATTAGACAACCACCCTAGTATCTTGACCAGCTTAAGTAGGAACTAGTGTTGAGACCACCACTTATCTTGTTTTATTTGCGCTATTAACGTGTTAGTGTATCTGTTTATGCCCGCTTTGTGGCATGACGATACTAGGTTGCTTGCTTGATTGTTATTTTGCATGTTTGTGAAACTAGGATTTTGTCGGAATTATTCGACTATATATATAGATATGTTTGATTATTGTTATGCTTGTTTGTGTTATTTGTTATGATGTTTTGTTGCCTCATATATATTACCTTGATCATAATATGCATATGGGTAGAATATCTATATTCCTTTAGACCTATTCTATCTACTTTCTTATCTATTCTTGCCCACCAGATGCGGCCGAGACGTGAGCCTAGGGACGGGAATGCAGGAGCAGGCAACAATGATGGCAATGGCAATGATGCACCGCAATATGTGCGGCAGATACTTGAGGGACAAGGCCAGTTGATCCAGTTGCTTGCACAGAGTTTGGCCAACAATAACAACAACAACCCACCGCCTCCGCCACCTATGGATATGCTCACTAGGTTCTTGAGGTTGAATCCTCAGAGGTTCTCCAGCAGCCCTGAACCTATTATGGCGGATGATTGGCTTCGTTCTATTGGTAGGAACCTGCAGACCGTTGGATGCACAGATGCAGAGAGGGTGAGGTTTGCCTCACATCTATTGGAGGGTCCTGCCGCAGCTTGGTGGGACAACTACTTGGTCACCTATCCCATTGATACTATCACATGGGCGCAGTTTGAGGCAGCTTTCCGCGCCGCACATGTGTCTGCTGGCGCTATGAGTCTAAAGAGGAAGGAGTTTCGCAGCTTGCGTCAGGGAGGTCGCTCAGTTAATGAGTATGTGGAGGAGTTCAACAAACTTGCACGTTATGCTCCTAATGATGTTAACACTGATGCAGCTAGACAAGAGAAGTTCTTGGAGGGCCTGAATGATGATTTGGGAGTTCAGTTGACTGTGGCCACTTTTGGTAATTATCAGGAGCTTGTTGATAAGGCTATTGTGCTTGAGGGAAAGCATCAGGCAATAGAGAACCGCAAGAGGAAGTATAGCAACAACAAGTTTAATTCAGGACCGCAGCAGAAGCCACGCACTTCATATCATCACCATGGAGGTAATGGGCATCATCATCATGGAGGTAATGGCCACAATCATAATGGCCACCATCATCATAATGGACACAAGGGCAACAATGGCAATGGTAATGGTAATGGAGGTAATAATAACCAGAACCGCCAGAATGTGCCAGTGCAGAGAGACCTTAAACAGGTCCAGTGCTTCAAGTGCAGGAAGATGGGCCACTACTCCAATGCATGCCCAGAGAGCAATAATGGTAATGGTAATTCTGGAGTCATCAAGCCAAACCCCTTTCAAAAGGATCATGTCAACCACGTTAATGTGGAGGAGGTCTATAATGAGCCAGAGGCAGTGATTGGTAAGTTTTTGATCAATTCAGTACCCGCTCTTGTTCTTTTTGATACTGGTGCATCGCATTCATTTATTTCGAGGGTATTCGTTGATAAACATGGATTGCCAACCAAAACCCTTAGTATGCCTATTAGAGTGAGTTCCCCAGGAGCTGAGATGATAGCAGGTGTTGGTTGTCATCAGTTAAACTTGTCTATTGGGAAGCATGAGTTCCCTACAGATTTGATCATATTGAAGTCACAAGGTCTGGATATTATTTTGGGTATGGACTGGTTACAATTATATGAAGGAGTTATCGATTGTGCTAGTCGATCTATTTCTCTCAGTGCACCAAGAGGGAAGAGAGTCAAATATGTATGTAAGTACCAGCATAAGAGGATGCAAGTGAACTCTCTTAAGGGGGGTAGCCTGGAAGAGGTGCCAGTTGTGAAGGATTATCCAGATGTGTTTCCGGAGGAGTTGCCAGGTATGCCACCAGATAGAGATATTGAGTTTCTCATTGATTTGATTCCTGGTACCGGACCTATTGCAAAGAGACCATACAGAATGCCTCCTCAAGAGTTGGAGGAATTGAAGAAGCAGTTGAGGGAGTTACAGGCACAAGGATTTATTCGCCCAAGTTCATCACCTTGGGGAGCCCCTGTTTTGTTTGTGGAGAAGAAGGATGGAACCTTGAGGATGTGTGTTGATTATCGTTCTCTAAATGAGGTAACCATTAAGAATAAGTATCCTTTGCCTATGATAAATGATCTGTTTGACCAGTTGGAGGGAGCTAGTGTGTTTTCTAAGATTGATCTTCGTTCTGGTTATCATCAATTAAAGATTCGTGAGCAAGATATTCCAAAGACTGCTTTCACTACGAGGTATGGGCTGTATGAGTATACTGTTATGTCATTTGGATTGACTAATGCCCCAGCATACTTCATGAATATGATGAACAAGGTGTTTATGGAGTTCTTGGATAAATTTGTGGTTGTTTTCATTGATGATATATTGGTGTTCTCCAAGAATAAGCAAGAGCATGAAGTGCATTTGCGTTTGGTGTTGGAGAAACTGAGGGAACACCAGTTGTATGCCAAGTTCAGTAAATGTGAGTTTTGGCTAGATGAGGTAGCATTCCTTGGCCATGTTATATCAGGTAATGGAGTGGCAGTTGATCCATCCAAGGTTGCTGTTGTTACAGAGTGGGAGACACCCACATCAGTTGGTGAGATTCGCAGCTTTTTGGGCTTAGCAGGTTATTACAGGAGGTTTATTGAGAATTTCTCAAAGATTTCAAAGCCTATGACTGAATTGTTGAAGAAGGGAAATAAGTTTGTTTGGACTGATGATTGTGAAGCTAGCTTTCAGGAGTTGAAGCAACGTTTAGTCACAGCACCAGTTTTAACTTTGCCAGACATACATAAAGACTTCCAGGTATATTGTGATGCTTCTCGTGAGGGACTTGGGAGTGTTTTGATGCAGGAAGGTAAAGTTGTTTCTTATGCTTCACGTCAGCTTAAGAATCATGAGCATAATTATCCTACACATGATTTGGAGTTAGCCTCAGTTGTGCATGCATTGAAATCTTGGAGGCATTATCTCGTTGGTAATCATTGTGATATATTTACTGATCATAAGAGCTTGAAGTACATATTTACTCAGAGGGAGTTGAACCTCAGACAGAGGAGATGGTTGGAGCTTATTAAGGATTATGATTTGAATGTGCAGTATCATCCTGGTAAGGCTAATGTTGTTGCTGATGCATTGAGTCGTAGGAGCCATGCTAATGCAATTGATATTGAGGATATGCCACCGGAGTTATGTGAGCAGTTCAGAAATCTGAGATTGGATATGGTCCCTAGAGGCTATTTGGCTACACTTGAGGTAAGGCCTACTTTGCTTGACAGAATTAGAGAAGCTCAAAAGGATGATAAGTATATTGCTGAGATAAAGGAGAATATGCTAAAAGGGAAAGCAAAGGATTTCCATGAGGATGAACATGGAGCCATATGGTTTGAGAAGCGTATTTGTGTACCTCAGTATGCAGATTGTTATATTTTATAAATTCTGGATCATACGTTATTATAAATGATGCACTTGCTATATCTGGTTTTCATCTATACTGTGTGTGCTAGCGAGTCGATCCAGGGACTAGCACAGTAAAGCACAGAGACTCAAATCCTTCGAGGTTTGGTCGTTACAGAGATTGAGTAAGACTCAGTGCCCAGCAACTGATGGAGATAGAGAGCATATGCGCTCCGTCCCCTATGCTTCATCCATAGGTTCTATCATGTATGCAATGTTGTGCACTAGACCGGGCGTTAGCCTGGCCATAAGTATGGCAGGTAGGTTCCAGAGTAATCCAGGAGTGGATCACTGGACAGCGGTCAAGAATATCCTGAAGTACCTGAAAAGGACTAAGGAGATGTTTCTCGTGTATGGAGGTGACGAAGAGCTCGCCGTAAAAGTTTACGTTGATGCAAGCTTTGACACAGATCCAGACGACTCTAAGTCGCAAACCGGATACGTATTTATTCTTAATGGGGGTGCGGTAAGCTGGTGCAGTTCCAAGCAAAGCGTCGTAGCAGATTCTACATGTGAAGCGGAGTACATGGCTGCCTCGGAGGCGGCTAAGGAGGGTGTCTAGATGAAGCAGTTCATGACGGATCTTGGAGTGGTGCCAAGCGCACTGAATCCAATAACCTTGTTCCGTGACAACACGGGTGCCATTGCCTTAGCAAAGGAACCACGGTTTCACAAGAAGTCCAGACACATCAAACGACGCTTCAACCTCATCCGCGACTACGTCGAAGGAGAGGACGTAAATATATGCAAAGTGCACACGGATCTGAATGTAGCAGACCCGCTGACTAAACCTCTTCCACGGCCAAAGCATGATCAACACCAGAACTGTATGGGTGTTAGATTTATTACAATGTAATTCGCATGATGATGTGAGGGCTAGATTATTGACTCTAGTGCAAGTGGGAGACTGTTGGAATTATGCCCTAGAGGCAATAAAAAATTTAGTTATTATTATAATTCCTGTATCAAGATAATCGTTTATTATCCATGCTATAATTGTATTGAATGAAGACTCATTTACATGTGTGGATACATAGACAAAACACTGTCCCTAGCAAGCCTCTAGTTGGCTAGCCAGTTGATCAAAGATAGTCAGTGTCTTCTGATTATGAACAAGGTGTTGTTGCTTGATAACTGGATCACGTCATTAGGAGAATCACGTGATGGACTAGACCCAAACTAATAGACGTAGCATGTTGATCGTGTCATTTTGTTGCTACTGTTTTCTGCGTGTCAAGTATTTGTTCCTATGACCATTAGATCATATAACTCACTAACACCGGAGGAATACTTTGTGTGTATCAAACGTCGCAACGTAACTGGGTGACTATAAAGATGCTCTACAGGTATCTCCGAAGGTGTTCGTTGAGTTAGTATGGATCAAGACTGGGATTTGTCACTCCGTGTAACGGAGAGGTATCTCGGGGCCCACTCGGTAATACAACATCACACACAAGCCTTGCAAGCAATGTAACTTAGTGTAAGTTGCGGGATCTTGTATTACAGAACGAGTAAAGAGACTTGCCGGTAAACGAGATTGAAATAGGTATGCGGATACTGACGATCGAATCTCGGGCAAGTAACATACCGAAGGACAAAGGGAATGATATACGGGATTATATGAATCCTTGGCACTGAGGTTCAAACGATAAGATCTTCGTAGAATATGTAGGATCCAATATGGGCATCCAGGTCTCGCTATTGGATATTGACCGAGGAGTCTCTTGGGTCATGTCTACATAGTTCTCGAACCCGCAGGGTCTGCACACTTAAGGTTCGACGTTGTTTTATGCGTATTTGAGTTATATGGTTGGTTACAGAATGTTGTTCGGAGTCCCGGATGAGATCACGGACGTCACGAGGGTTTCCGGAATGGTCCGGAAACGAAGATTGATATATAGGATGACCTCATTTGATTACCGGAAGGTTTTCGGAGTTACCGGGAATGACGAATGGGTTCCGGGAGTTCACCGGGGGGGGGGGGGGGGGAACCCACCCCGGGGAAGCCCATAGGCCTTGAGGGTGGCGCACCAGCCCTTAGTGGGCTGGTGGGATAGCCCAAAAGGGACTTATGCGCATTGGAAGAAAAATCAAAGAGAAAAAAAAGGAGGAGGTGGGAAAGGAAAGAAGGACTCCACCCACCAAACCAAGTAGGACTCGGTTTGGGGGGAAGTCCTTCCCCCCTTTGGCTCGGCCGACCCCCTTGGGGCTCCTTGAGCCCCAAGGCAAGGTCCCCCCCTCTCCCACCTATATATACGGAGGTTTTAGGGCTGATTTGAGACGACTTTTCCACGGCAGCCCAACCACATACCTCCACGGTTTTTCTTCTAGGTCGCGTTTCTGCGGAGCTCAGGCGGAGCCCTGCCGAGACGAGATCATCACGAACCTCCGGAGCGCCGTCACGCTGCCGGCGAACTCTTCTACCTCTCCGTCTCTCTTGCTGGATCAAGAAGGCCGAGATCATCGTCGAGCTGTACATGTGCTGAACGCGGAGGTGCCGTCCGTTCGGCACTAGATCGTGGGACTGATCGCGGGATAGTTCGCGGGGCGGATCGAGGGACGTGAGGACGTTCCACTACATCAACCGCGTTCACTAACGCTTCTGCTGTACGGTCTACAAGGGTACGTAGATCACTCATCCCCTCTCGTAGATGGACATCACCATGATAGGTCTTCGTGCGCGTAGGAAATTTTTTGTTTCCCATGCGACGTTCCCCAACACGACCTACCCCCTGGCCGCGCCTAGGGGGCTTGTGGGCTCCCTGTTGGCCCTCTGGCCCCCTCTTTTGCTAAAAGGAGGGTTTCGTTCCAAAAAAAATCAAGAGGAGGCTTTCGGGAGGAATCGCCACCGCCACGAGGTGGAACTTGAGCAGAACCAATCTAGAGCTCCGACAGGGTCGTCGTGCCGGGGAAACTTCCCTCCCGGAGGGGGAAATCGTCGCCATCGTCATCACCAACACTCCTCTCATCGGAGGGGACTCATCACCATCAACATCTTCATCAGCACCATCTCATCTCCAAACCCTAGTTCATCTCTTGTAACCAATCTCCGTCTCGCGACTCCGATTGGTACCTGTAAGGTTGCTAGTAGTGTTAATTACTCTTTGTAGTTGATGCTAGTTGGATTACTTTGTGGAAGATTATATGTTCAGATCCTTGATGCTATTCAATACCTCTCTGGTCATGAATATTATTATGCTTTGTGAGTAGTTACTTTTGTTCCAGAGGACATGGGATAAGTCATGCTATAAGTAGTCATATCAATTTGGTATTCGTTCGATATTTTGATGCGTTGTATGTTGTTTTCCTCTAGTGGTGTTATGTGAACGTCGACTACATAACACTTCACCATTATTTGGGCCTAGAGGAAGGCATTGGAAAGTAGTAAGTAGATGATGGGTTGCTAGAGTGACAAAAGCTTAAACCCTAGTTTATGCGTTGCTTCGTAAGGGGTTGATTTGGATCCACTAGTTTAATGCTATGGTTAGACTTTGTCTTAATTCTTCTTTCGTAGTTGCGGATGCTTGCGAGAGGGGTTAATCATAAGTGGGAGGTTTGTCCAAGTAAGGGCAGCACCCAAGCACCGGTCCACCCACATATCAAACTATCAAAGTAGCGAATGTGAATCATATGAACATGATGAAAACTAGCTTGACAGAAATTCCCATGTGTCCTCGGGAGCGCTTTACCTCCTATACGAGTTTGTCCAGGCTTGTCCCTTTCTACAAAAGGGATTGGATCACTTTGCTGCACCTTTGTTACTATTTTTACTTGGTACTTGCTACGAATCATCTTATCACACAACTATCTGTTACCGATAATTTCAGTGCTTGCAGAGATTACCTTGCTGAAAACCACTTGTCAGATCCTTCTGCTCCTCGTTGGGTTCGACACTCTTACTTATCGAAAGGACTATGATAGATCCCCTATACTTGTGGGTCATCAAGACTCTTTTCTGGCGCCTTTGCCGGGGAGTGAAGCGCCTTTGGTAAGGGAACATTTATATAGTGTGCTGAAATTTATTGTCACTTGTTACTATGAAAACTAATCATTTGGGGAGCTTGTTCGGGGTATCTTCACCTCGAACGGAAGCACAAGGAGTTGCTCCCCAACGTGCTGCACCTACTGAAAATATTTGCTATGAATTTCCTTCGGGTATGCTTGAGAAACTGCTGGCTAATCCTTTTACAGGAGATGGAACATCACATCCCGACTTGCATGTAATCTATGTAGATGAAGTTTGTGGTTTATTTAAGCTTGCAGGTTTGCCCGAGGATGAGGTCAAGAAGAAGGTATTTCCCTTATCTTTGAGGGATAAAGCATTGACATGGTATAGGCTATGTGATGATACTGGATCATGGAACTACAACCGGTTGAAATTGGAATTTCATCAAAAGTTTTATCCGATGCATCTAGTACATCGTGATCGGGATTATATTTATAATTTTTGGCCTCGTGACAGAGAAAGCATCGTTCAAGCTTGGGGGAGGCTTAAATCAATATTATATTCATGCCCCAACCATGAGCTCTCGAGAGAAATTATCATTCAGAACTTCTATGCTCGGCTTTCTCATGATGATCACACTATGCTTGACACTTCTTGTACCGGTTCTTTTATGAAGAGAGATATTGACTTCAGATGGAATTTATTGGAAAGAATTAAACGCAACTCTGAAGATTGGGAGTTTGATGAAGGTAAGGAGTCAGGTATGAATTTCAAGTTTGATTGCGTTAAATCCTTTGCTGAAACAAATACTTTTTGTGATTTTTGCGCTAAGTATGGACTTGACTCTGAGATAGTAGCTTCATTGTGTGAATCATTTGCTGCTCATATTGATCTCCCTAAAGAGAAGTGGTTTAAATATCATCCTCCCTTAGAAGTCAATGTAGTCAAACCCAATCCAGTTGAAGAGAAAGTCATTGCTTATAATGATCCTATTGTTCCCAGTGCTTACGTTCAGAAACCACCTTTCCCTGTTATGATAAAGGATCATTCTAAAGTTTCAACTGTGATACGTAGGGGCTACATTAGAACACCTACACCCCTGAGCAAATTAGAGTTGAACCTAGCATTGCTATTATCAAAGATCTCCTGTCCGACAATGTTTATGGCCATGATATTCACTTCTGTGAAGATGCTGCTAGAATTGCTAAACCACATGCTAGAGACAAACATAGGCCTGTTGTTGGCACACCTGTTGTTTCTGTTAAGATAGGAGATCATTGTTATCATGGCTTATGTGACGTGGGTGCTAGTGTTAGTGCAATACCTCAATCCTTATATGATGAAATTAAAGACAAGATTGCACCTGTTGAGATGGAACCTATTGATGTCACTATCCAGCTTGCCAATAGAGGTACTATCTGCCCTTTGGGAATTGTTAGGGATGTTGAAGTCTTGTGTGGTAAAACGAACTATCCTGCTGATTTTCTTGTTCTTGCTACCACACAAGATAGCTTTTGTCCCATCACATTTGGCAGACCTTTTCTCAATACTGTCAATGCTCATATTGAGTGTGAGAAGCAAACTGTCACTGTTGTCTTTGAAGGTGTGTCACATGAGTTCAATTTCTCCAAGTTTGGTAGACAACCTCATGAAAAAGAGTTGTCTAGTAAGGATGAAATTATTGCCCTAGCTTCTATTGCCGTGCCTCCCACTGATCCTTTAGAGCAATACTTGCTTGAGCATGAAAATGATATGCATATGGATGAAAGGGATGAGATAGATAGAGTTATCTTTGAACAATATCCTATCCTTAAGAATAATTTGCGTGTTGAACTGCTTGGAGAACCACCCCCACCAAAGGGTGATCCTGTTTTCGAGCTTAAACAGTTGCTTGATACTCTTAAGTATGCTTATCCTGATGAAAAAGAGATATATCCTGTTATTATTAGTGATAGCCTCTCCGAGCATGAAGAAAAGAAGTTACTAAAAACTCTGAGGAAGCATCTTGCTGCTATTGGATATACTCTTGATGATCTTAAGGGCATTAGTCCCACTCTATGCCAGCACAAGATTAAAACCGATCCTGATTCCAAACCAGTTGCCGATCATCAACGGAGATTAAATCCTAAGATGAAAGAGGTAGTGAGAAAAGAAATACTAAAGCTCCTGGAAGCAGGTATTATCTATCCTGTTGCTCATAGTGATTGGGTGAGTCCGGTGCATTGCGCCCCTAAGAAGGGAGGTATTACCGTTGTCCCTAATGATAAAGATGAATTGATCCCATAGAGGATTATTACTGGCTATAGGATGGTGATTGATTTTAGGAAATTGAATAAGGCCACTAGGAAGGATCATTACCCTTTGCCTTTTCTCGACCAAATGCTAGAAAGACTGTCTAAACACACACACTTCTGCTTTCTAGACTGTCCAAATACCAGTTACACAATCTGATCAGGAGAAAACCACTTTCACCTGGCCTTTTGGTACCTTTGCTTATAGACGTATGCCTTTTGGCTTTTGTAATGCACCTGCTACCTTTTAAAGATGTATGATGGCTATGTTCTCTGACTTTTGTGAACATATTGTTGAAGTTTTCATGGATGACTTCTCCGTTTACGGGTCTTCTTTTGATGATTGCCTCAGCAACCTTGATCGAGTCTTGCAGAGATGTAAAGATATCAATCTAGTCTTGAATTGGGAGAAGTGCCACTTTATGGTTAATGAAGGCATCGTCTTAGGACATAATTTTTTTGAAAGAGGTATTGAAGTCGATAAGGCTAAAGTTGATGCGATCGAGAAAATGCCATGCCCTACAGATATCAAAGGTATAAGAAGTTTTCTTGTTCATGCTGGTTTTTATAGAAGGTTCATTAAAGACTTCTCTAAAATTTATAGGCCTCTTACCAATCTCTTGCAAAAGGATATTCCTTTTGTTTTTGACGATGATTGTGAGGAAGCCTTCGAAATACTTAAGAAGGCCTTGATAACTGCGCCTATTGTTCAACCACCTGATTGGAACTTACCTTTTGAAATCATGTGTGATGCTAGTGATTATGCTGTTGGCGCTGTTCTATGACAAAGAGTTGATAAGAAGTTGAATGTTATTCACTATGCTAGTAAAACTCTAGACAGTGGCCAAAGAAACTATGCTACTACGGAAAAGGAATTTTTAGCAGTCGCGTTTGCATGCGAAAAGTTCAGATCTTACATAGTTGATTTCAAAGTCACTATTCACACTGATCACGCTGCTATTAAGTACCTCATGAAAAAGAAAGACGCTAAACCTAGACTTATCAGATGGGTTCTCTTGCTACAAGAATTTGATTTGCATGTTGTCGAGAGGAAGGGTGCTGATAACCCCGTAGCAGATAACTTGTCTAGGTTGGAGAATGTTCTTGATGACCCACAACCTATTGATGATAGCTTTCCTGATGAGCAATTGAATGTCATCAATACTTCACGTAGTACACCGTGGTATGCTGATTATGCAAACTATATCGTTGCCAAATACATTCCACCTAGTTTCACGTACCAGCAAAAGAAGAAATTCTTCTTTGACTTGAGACACTAATTTTGGGATGATCCCCACCTTTATAAGGAATGAGTAGATGATGTTATTAGACGTTGTGTACCTGAACATGAACAGGGACAGATCCTACAAAAGTGTCACTCTGAGGCCTACGGAGGACACCATGCGGGAGATAGAACTGCACACAAGGTATTGCAATCAGGTTTCTATTGGCCCACTCTCTTTAAGGATGCCCGTTAGTTTGTCTTGTCCTGTGACGAATGTCAAAGAATAGGTAATATTAGCAAACGTCAGAAAATGCCTATGAACTAATCACTTGTCATTGAACCATTTGATGTTTGGGGCTTTTATTTGGTTGAGCATATGTGGGCTCATGTTGGCAACCAATAGATGTATCTTGTTTATTCGGCTTGTACAACGATGCTATTTTATTCGATCGAAACTATGTTATATTATTTGACTGTATGTTTAAATGTATCGGGTGAACGACCGATCCAAACAGACAAAAACGAACAAAATCGCCGTCTGTTTGAACTGACCCGTTGCAGTGCTCTAACACCACGTACACAAAGAAAGGACGAAGGAGGGCGAGATTGTGAGAGAAAGGCGAGGAATTGTGTGTGTGCGTGTGAGAGAGATTGTTTGCAGAGAAAAAGGCGGAGGTCTTGCTTGGAAAAATAATAATATGATGACGATAAATTGGTTAGAGGATGTTTTATTATATATTTATTTGATGATGATGAAAAGGAAGAAGCAAAAGCAATATGATGATACTTTGTATGTATGGTGGTGAATGGATGACAGCGATGTATCAACCTTCATCATCGATCCACTACGAACCCGATGCCGATGCCGATCCCCATCCCCATCCATATAGGAAAGGAAAGAGGAAAGGCAAAGTCTTCTCCTCGTGTCGACATCCTCTACTATTATACGTACAGTATGTTTTTTGTTCTTTTCTTTTTAATAATTAAATAAAAGTGTGCTCAATCATTCATCCATATATCCTTTTTATTTTATTATTATTATTATTTGAGCATCTTGCATCTTGGGCGGCTGCATCTCTACTGTACGTACGTATATCACAAGAGTATACATTGGAATCAGCCACGATACACCAACCAATTTTAGATTCTTTTTTATCATCAATCACTGTTCCAGCAGAACGAGTTTGAAAAAAACAAAACAAAGAACGATTACGTACATATCTTTCATACTCCACCATATTTTCTTCTCCCTCCTTATACATATATATACTGGAGTTGGAGTAGAGTAGCGTACGTGGCAGGAATATCCCTTAATAATTAAATAAACGCTTCTTCAGCTAGAAATAAAATAAACGCTTCTTCAGCTAGAAATAATTAAAATTAATACTACTGTATTACTCAGGCGACCATCTGCTCCAGGTCCGACCACCGCGCCGCCAGCAGCATATCGCTGCCGTCCTTCATCCACGACGGGTACATGTTGTCCTCCGCCCTCGTCGTCTCATGATGCGGCCTGCTGCTGCTTCTGACCCCGAAAGACGTGGACTTGCGCAGCTCCGCGGCCTGCACGCCCCAGTCCAGCTTCCCGTCCGGCGACCCCCAGTCCGCGAGCATGGACGACGGCGCCGGAGACTTGAACGACCGCGCCGGAGCCGGGGACGGAGAGCGGTGCACGAAGGTCTGGCTGCGGTTGGTGAAGGCGGCGGCGCGGGCGCTCAGCCCCCCCATCCCCATGCTCTGCTGATGTTGCTGCTGATGCTGCTGGTGCTGGTTCTGCTGATGTTGCTGCTGGTGCTGGTTCTGCTGCTGATGCTGCTGTTGCTGGTTCTGCTGATGCTGCTGCTGTTGCAGGGAGGAGAGCGCCTGTACGTAGGCGGCGACGAGGTCGGGCGAGTAGTCCGGCGGGGAGTTGGCCCTGGCCATCATCATCCTGCGCGCGTACTGGGCCTGGTTGTCGGCGTCCAAGTCGAGGTCCCGCGAGCTGAGCGACGCGGTGAGCGCGGCCGGCCTGGAGGATCGCGGCGGCGAAGAGGAAGTTGGGGATGGCGAGGCCATGGATGCGGCGGAGGGGTTGACGGCGCGTAGCTGTCGGGCGCCGTGCGCGAAGAAGCAGATGCGGCGCGGGCATCCGACCTCGTCCTTGCAGAGCCTGGTGCGGTACTGCGCGGGGTGGAGCCATGACTCGAAGACGCCGTGCGCGTACTCGCAGGCGTCGCCCTTGCGGCATGCGGCCGGGTCGCGGCGGAAGTCCGGGCATGGGACGCACGAGTATGGCACGCGGCGCGGGTCGCGGCGGCGCGCGTTCTCGCCGGGGTGGGCGAAGGGGCACTCGGTCCAGTCGTGCGTGTAGGCGCGGGAGCACGGGTTCACCTTGAAGCTGTACATCCGGAAGTCGTCGGTGGCGAAGACGCCCGCGTTGATGTCCTCCGTCTGGGAGTCGGAGGCGGAGGAGTAGTCCTTCTTGGTGGTGGTCCTCCTGGAGTCCGGCGGCGAGTCTTTCTTGGTGGGGCTGTTTTGGTTTTGGTTTTGGTGGTTGAGAGGGTGAGCTTGGAGCGCGAGTAGGGAGGACGATGATGCGCCGGCGGTGAGGAGGAGGCGTGCGGCGTGGGGCGCGGATGGCGCGCGGCCCTGGTGGGCGAGGAGGAGCGGGGTGGCGCCGTCGGATGCGGAGGCGCGGGCGGCCTCGGAGGGGGCGATGGAGAGGACGTAGGAGAGGACGGTGGTGCTGCCGTAGAGCGCGGCGACCATGGCGGGGGTGCGCAGGTGGAGCGCGAGCTGGGGCGTGTTGTTGTTGTTGGTTGATTTGGGGGATGGCCCGTACCACGGGGATGCGGCGACGAGGGAGAGGTTGTCCTCCTGGACGGCGCGGCGGAAGGCGGGGAGGTCGTCGTCGGCGGCGAGCTCGAGCAGGTAGGAGGAGGGGTGGTCGTGGGCGGAGGGTGGCATGGCGGCGGCGAGGTTGCGCAGGCCAGGGCACATGCTTGCTTGCTCTTGCTCTTGCTCTTGCTCTTGCTCTGCTTGGTTTTGGGTTTGGTAGGAGGAGAGGGGAGGAGAGGAGAGGTGAGGTTAGATGATGGATGTGTGGATGCGGTTGAGGAAGCCATGGATGGGTTGGGTGCAGATTATATAGACGCACACGCACACGCACACGCACGGACATGTGTGGAGGTGGAGGTGGAGGCATCACCAAGGAAGCTTCGCTTGACCTGACCGCGTGCAAGGAAGCTCATTTTGCGCGTGCGTGATGCTTCCTTCCTTCCTTCATTCTCTGCACCTGCTCCTGCTCCTGCTGGGATTCCGTGTGCTGCTGCAGGTCACTCTCACACACCTCATGTCTGAGGGTCACACACACACACACAGCACCAGCTGCTTTGCTTCCTCCCACCATCCTTTCTTCTTCCTCCTCTCCATCAGCATCAGCAGCAGCAACTGACCCTTTGACTCTTTGACCCGCTCTCCCTTCCTTCCTTACGACCAGACCAGACCATACCTTTGTTTATTTCATCAGCTTGAATTGAACTCAATTGACCAGTCAACGGTCAAGCCTACCACTAACAATAACTCAAAACCTCACTCAACTCATTCCTCCCCTACTAGATCCTCCCCTTCAACCACCAACGCCATCCCCTTGCTACTAATTCCATCTTCATCATCTTCTTCTTCTTCAAAACACACACACACACACAATTCATTCATTCCATAACTAACTAGACCATCTTACTACTAATTCCAAGCTCTCTTCAACAACCACAAGACTCATTGCTCATCATCAATTCACAAAAACTTGCTTCAACCAACTTCCATGCCATTACATCCTCATCTCTCACTAGACTAGCCTAATTTCACCATACTCTTTTTCTCTATGCGCTCGTGCTAACCAGCGCCCCTCGTAACCAGTCCAAATCTGGGGTGAAAATGGACAGGCCCAGGCGCGTTTGTCACATCAGATCCGGTCCACGCTCGTGCACCACGGCCCCACATATATTTGTCTTCGACAAAAATCCCTAGCCTAGCAGCTCCACTTCACCCCCAAACTCCCTTTCTGGCTTTCACCGGCATGGCGGGCAGCACATCCAACTAAGACCACTCCCGACCCGACTAGCTACTGGAGCATATCATCCCAGCCCGAGCTCAAATTCGATCTAGCGGGAATCCAGTGCAAAGGCGCACTACATGCTCGAATCCGAAGAAGCGGGAGTCTAGAGGTTCATCTCTCGTCCCATCCCTGATGTAGAGAAAGTATGACTGCTATAGGGATTATGTGCCCGTCATAAAAAGCAAAGGGTGCAGGAGGTCAACGCACCAACATGACGGAGGCGGTGGATGCAGCGTCGCACACTGCCTTGGAAGAGGAACCCGTGTGTGCCCACATCCTCTAAAAGCGATGGAGGAGGAACACACATGCCCTCGCTTGAGAGCAAAGCCGGGCGACCTATCCATGGACGGACCGTCTCCCAAAAGGGAGAAGGAGGACACTGACGGGTCAGACAACTCCGACGATGAGCAGACCCGGATTGATCCATTTTGCGTGTTCAAGAACTTTGAACATACTCATTTGTCTATACGTCCGGCCTGACCAGCACCCCTCATAACCGGCCCTAATCTAGGGTGGAAATAGGGAGTCCCGGGTGCGCCTGTCATGTCGGATCCGGCTCACGCTGGTTCACCAAGACACCACAGATATTCATCTCCAGCTGCATCCCATACCAAACCCTCGCCGCTCCACTTCGCCCCAAGCTCCCTTCTCGGCCTTCTTCGGCATGGCGGACAACGGTTCTGACTCCGACCACTTTGCCCCAAGCTCCCTTCTCGGCCTTCTTCGGCACGGCGGACAACGGTTCCGACTCCGACCACTTCGCCCCAAGCTCCCTTCTCGGCCTTCTTCGGCACGGCGGACAACGGTTCCGACTCCGACCACTTCTGACCCAATGATGGCAGATAGCGGGTCCGACTCCGACCACTTCCGACCCGATGACTACGACATATGGGTCCGACCGAGCTCATATTCGATCCAACAGGAATCCATTGCATCGACATTGTGGGCGCTCGGATCCGCGGAAGTTGGTTGTTCAAATATCTTATAGTACTCAACATGGATTAGTTAGTTAATTGGTTACTTTCTGTCTCCGTAGAACAACCATTTCCATAACTCCATTAAGAAACTTGCTTCATGACCTCTTAGGCTGGCCATAGTAGGGGTATCATAGCTAGTAACATAGTCTTGGGACTAGCAAACATGGTGATGCGGCAAGTAATTAAAGAAGAGAGAGAGGATTAGAGTAACATAGGTAGATACCGTAACATGTTAAATGCTATGCTACTATGTGTCATGCATGTCAATAAATGAGATCACATATGATACTAGTTTATGTTACTATGCACTATGAAGGTATTATCATACAATAGTAACATATGCATGATACTACTATATGTTACTCTCCACTATGAGCAGCCTTACGAACACTTAATGCCAACCTATCCACAAATAGGGCAGCCACTTTTCCTTTTTGTTCCTTCCAAAAAAGGTCGCATGCACAGTACTAATAGGAGCAGCATACCTTATTTCCAATCAAGTGGTCGATGCATCACAAAATCATCGGCTATAATCATAATACAGTATTACTACAATTAATCTCAAGGAAAATTTGTTGTATAGGTGCTAAAGCAAAACTTTCTTTAACCAGAGTAACAAGAGCCAAGACGGTAGTAAAAGCTCTTTGCTAGTAGATAATATATAATTAACACATGTTGCCGTTAAGCTCTCCCTCCTAAAGCAGTAATGACAAGAAACTAAGACATCATCAGGGAAGCCTGGCCTGCTTTTAACCGAAGTTGAACTGGAATCCGCCTCCGGGGAACCCTCCCCCGTGGTGGAACGTGTACTGCTGCCCACCGCCTCCACCAAACGGGTCGAACCCGCCGCCGCCTCCCCCCATGCCCATCTCGTCCAGGTCCTCTCCCCGGTCGTACCTCACACGCTTGTCCTCGTCGCTAAGCACCTGCACACACACACACAGTTAAAAACAAAATCATATCTAAGCTGCGCACCTTTTGTTCAATCAATCTTGTTGTGTCTAATTCTTTTTCTTTTTCCCTTTTGCTATTCATCAGTCATCACTCGAAACAGAAACAGTACCTCGTATGCCGCGGCGATCTCTCGGAACATGTTCTCCGCCTCCTCACGGTTCTCCACGTTCTTATCCGGGTGCCACTGCAGCGCCAACCTCTTGTACGCGCGCTTGATGTCCGCGGCCGATGCTGTCTTCGAAATGCCCAGGATTTTGTACCAGTCTTTCCTTTTGCTGAGCTTCAGCTGCCTTTCAGCTTTCATGAGCGCTTCCCGGATTGCCATGTCCTGAGTCAGCATCAACAGAAACTCGCTGTCAGGCCACAGTTTATTCTTCACACCAGCCATAAACCAAGCTTGCAAGGACAAGATTAGTAAAACTGTCCATCCTTATTTTTTTAATTTCAAAGAGAAGATAATAAAGGACAGGGGGGGGGGGGGGGGGCAGGAAACAGGGCATGGCAGCAGAGTTTCTACTGTGTGTGTAACCTTAGCCAGAGAGTCTCTTCAAACAATCTACATGATCGCTCACTTTTAACCACAAGTTGCACCCTGTATATTATACTAAAGTCTAGCTAATGTAGGATCTATTGTTGTGTACGACATCCATCCAAGCAGTTAAAACGCATGATTTGTCCACTGGGAAACTATATCCAGACCACTAATGAGCCTAACAAATCTATTTCTCAGAACACAACTGTATTCAGCCTAATGGAAATAGGAATAACAAGATGCACGCCAACAGAAGCACATCATTAGAGAGTAAATCAAATACAGCAAGACGCAGGAAATTCAAATTGGCATGCTCTCACAGACTGGGAGATTAGGCTCCTTCAGTTGGAACAAAAGAAAAAAAGATATACTCATGACAGCTGTGATATACTACGAGTATTACTCAGGACAACAAAGCAAAATTGCATAAAATTCACCTGTGGGGATTTCTGGGCAGCCTCTTTTAGGTCCTCAACCGCACCTTCCCAATCTTCTGTCAGAAGTTTAGCTTCACCTCTCTGCAGTGAGTACGAGAAACAGTTCAATTAATAGGTTTACAAAAAATCTGACATAATGGGCAATTTCATTCTGTTGTATAGTGCATGATTTCAACTTCCTGAAATAATAAAACACCAATATTGATTACCATATCTGTTGTAATTTACTTGTGCATTCTATATAGATATGATAAGCTAAGCATATGGAAAGTGCAAGATATCGCAATTCTATGTACAGTAAACAATTTCCTTGATGCTACAGTCTAATATGGCAAGTTGCTTTATATATAAAGCAGGGCGAAAGCCTCTTTCGGTAATATGGCAAGTGGCTGCAAAAGGCAAGGGGAGCCAAGATGCATGTAAGACAGGTATCCGTGCGAGCAGGTAGTTCCTAGCATTTTAAACATTGCATACCAAGACCTGAAACATTCTATATTTGCATTCTAAACATGCATACATGGTGGTTGTGTGTAAGTCCTTACCTGTGCCAAAGCATCAACAAGTTCTTCATCTATGCTGAGTGCTTCTGTACAGCTATTGATTGCCTCCTTGCCTCTTCCAAGTTTAACCAGAGTCTTACACAGCCCGAGATAAAGTTGTACGTTGTACATAGTATGGTCTGGATCCATTGCTAGTGCTGCCTTGTAGTCTTCAACAGCCACGCGAAACTTGCTCTTGGCAGCATTATCTTCTGCCTGCATGCACATCACTTTACTTTTTTATTACGGTTGTCAGGAACTCCAAGCTTAATGGACACAAGAAAATTACCAAACAGTACTCACGCTCTTGGTCTTCTTCAGAAGTTTTTTCAACCCAAAGTATGCTTTCTTCAGTTCTGAATGTTCAGGGTCTAGACGGAGGCCTTTCTGATAGTGCCTAAACAGAAAGTCTTGTGATGTGGTGTAGCAAATACTTAATCTTAACGGCATTATGTGCATGTACTGGCACCTTCTTCTAAATTGAAAAGCACCAGACAATACTATACCTGTTGGCGACATCATGGTCAGCAAGGTAATAGTATGCTCGGCCACGAAGTAACAGCGCATCCAAGTTATCTTCATCTTCCTTGAGAATAAATCCTGTCTCCGAAATAACATTTGAATAGTCTTTCAGTGCTAGCAATGCTTTAGCCTTGAGAAGCTTTGCCTGAAAAAACAACAGTTGTCGTGTTACTCTGAATGAGACAGGATGGCACGGAATATTTGTGGTTGCACATAGTAATTACTAGGTCCTTAAAACATATATACCTTTAAGCAACCTGGAGAAAAGACGAGCACGATTTTGTTGACGTACTCGAGGACTTTTGAGAATTCCCCAGCATCAGACTGGGTATAAGCAGATTGTAATGCATTCTGAGCCTGCAGCAGCTGAGCTAGCTCCTTTTCCACTGAAGCAGTCCCGGGCTTGAGCTCGAGGAATTTGTTGTAGTCGCTCTCAGCTTCCTTGTGTCTAGAGTTGAGAAAAGCATGTTAGAGAAGTGAGGATGAAGGAAGATTGAAAATTTGAAATGAATGCCAAGCCAATGAAGTCTAGTCAGCTAGTTCTGAGGGCGCAAAGTCAGAAAGGAACAAGTCTGAGGTTGTACTATCATTTTTGGAATACGAAGGATGGGCATGGGAAAATGAAGAGAAAGTAGTAGATTTATAAGTAAGTGTAAGTAGCAGGGATACAATTGATTACCTGCATCTGTGGCGGAACACTGACGCGCGCTGCCTGTAAGCTTCGGAATGGTTAGGGTCGAGCTCCAGGACAGCGTTGAGCAGACCAAGCGCTCCGTCGTATTTGCTGAGGCTCATCATCTCGGAAGCACTCTTAAACAATTTGGAGGGATCATTGTCTTGGATTTCTGGAAAATGTAAATTAGGTAAGGTATTGTACTCTACATAGGAGGATCTAGTGAGGTGGTAAGGTAAAACTAAAAGCGAGAGGAGAGCAAATCTGTGGATGCAAATCCCCTACTTACTTACTTACTTACTCCTACTTACTTAGTACTAGGGATGGGATGGGATGCAAATGGATGGAAGGAGAGGGGATTTACCTTGCGATGAGGATGAGCAAATGAGGATGGGGGAGTAGAAGAGGAGCAGCGGCAGGGCCAGCCGCCACGCCATCCCCGCCCGCCGAGGCCGAGGCCGACACCTCGCTCCTTCCTTCCTTCCTTCCTTGGTTGCAATGAGCCGGAGATCTTAGCCGGCGGCGTCCCGATGGATTGGATTCGATTCGATTTGGCTGCCAATCCAATTCCGATTCCAATTCCAGTTCCAATCCAATGAAGGGAGGAAGGGAGGAAGAAGAAGCAGACGAGCCGAGGGAAGTCCGTCGGGGACGGGGAACACGTAGCCCGCCCAATGCCGTGCCGCCGCGTGGCCTCCCCTCCCCTCCCCTCCGTAACGCGTAACGCCCCCCGGACACGGAAACCAACACGATACGCCTCCTGGCCAAGCTTGCGTATCTCCTCAGAGATAGGAGTATATGTAGAGAGAGACGTACCTTACCACCAATCAACCAGATCAGACCATTCACTCTCGTGTGTCCCACATGTGTCATCATTGTTCGAGAAGCGATTGGAATGAACATTATCTTTTTGTTGATAAAACGCAAGGCTATATATACAAAGTGAGGGGACGCGTTGCTTGTTAAGCATGGATTATTATGATTATAATTAATCCTTAACACTCCCCCTAATCTATGCTTATCTTCGGTTATATGCACCGTCTTGATAAAGACTCCTTTAGTATGTTTGCGTTGAGATTGTTCATCATCTTTATATTAAGAAATATTCCTCCAAAGCCCTGTGGGAAAAATATGAGAAAAATAATGTAGATACGTTGCTGAAACTCCTTTAAACCCAATGGGAAAAATAAGGACAAAATGATGCAACATATAATGATTATTGTCTCTTGATAACTCATATGAGAAAACCTTTGAAGAAGGAGAAAACTCATTGATAAGTTTAGAGAACAATTAATATGTCTTGAGTACGGTAGGGAAAATAGAAAGTATGACATATGATCTTTGAGAAGATATTGCCTCACTAAAAACCACTATGAGAAACTTGAGAGAAAACTCATAAGGGAAAAGAGTACAATCGTACATGCCATTGGAAACTCCTTTAAAACCCAGTGGGAAAAATATAAGGACAAAATGATATGGCATATATAGATACTTGTGTTTATATTATCTCGTTAAAAACCTTTGATGAGAAACCATTATGGAAAAACTCATCAAGGGAAAAAGAGTACAATATATGCAATATGATGATTGTTAATAGGTTATAGTCTCGGAGATTACCCCCCCCCCCCCCGAACTTTGCAAATATGGAGGATGACTCATACCAATGCCATTGACATGAACATGAGATTGTGTATAATCTGTTGGATTATCACAATATTTTGTTTGCACATTATTTCCTCAACTTTCTATAATCCATAAGGATAAGTAATTTCTGAGCAATTTGATTTATGATATTGCTCTTCATATAACCTGTATGTATTGAGTAACACAAGTGGAAGTATCTTGATAAATCAAGTTATGTGATTCTCATGAATCTCAACCACACGATTTTGAGTGTGGTTAATCATTCTGCCAAGCCATACATATTTTTGCAATGCTCTAGGATAAAGCAATTATGTGAGAATGATAAGCGGAAATAACCATTAAAATCCATTTATATGACTTCCATGTGAAGGCTATTCCAGCAAATTCGGTCATTTGATATGGCGTCGTTTGGATCAAATAAAGAGCCAATATCATTACATCATATCACCCAAGATTTACTGTAATCTTCAGATATAAGATGATATTACTTATATCAACCATATACCTTTTGTTGGGGGTTGCACTCCGAATAAAGATAGCAAATATAGTGTCAGGCCTGACGTAGTTTGCAAGTATAGAGTGCTTTGACATTAGTGAGATATAGAACTTCAGGTCCTAGTATCACTTCATTATCACCCCTAGGTATGAATGGATTTGTACCTTATCAAAGGTAGTATGACCATACATGTCTTTTGTTGTATGATATATCAAATTGAACTTCTCGTATATGTTTTGGATATATGTAGACTGATATGTATTCTTTAGAGAATGCTCAAGTTGTAAACTTAAGCTAAATTTGGTTGAATCCAAATTTTCCGTCTTGAGATGATTTTATGTATGTTTAGGTCTTGTAGAGACACTGATGATGAAATCATCAATATACACTCAGGTGATATAAGGAATTCAAATTTGGGATTCCTTTGTTAACACACAAACAATCATCATTCTTTGAGTAATCCTTCGAAAGAAGAAAATCATTTAGTCGGTAGTACCATATGATTTCCGACTATTTCTAGTCATAGAGTGACTTATGAAGTTTTACATAATACATGTTGCGATTTGTTTTTGGATTCGGAAATGAAGCCCTTCAGGGATTTCAATATAGATTTCCGAAATGAGTGACTCATATGAGTATGTAGTCACTGCATCCATTAACTGCATGGATAATATTATTTGTACTGTCAATGGTATTTATTATCTAAACATAGTTCCACTCATACCAAGAAGGTATGTTACATCGTAATCGATGTAGGGTCTCTGCGTGAACCCTTTTGCTACAAGCCTCGCTTTCTCACCACCTCATTTACTTTGTCTATGAATGAGAAGTTTTAGTATTATATAAGAAAGATACTTATGTGGAGTGTGTTGGAATTATGCCCTAGAGGCAATAATAAATATGGTTATTATTATAATTCCTGTATCAAGATAATAGTTTATTATCCATGCTATAATTGTATTGAATGAAGACTCATTTACATGTGTGGATACATAGACAAAACACCGTCCCTAGCATGCCTCTAGTTGGCTAGCCAGTTGATCAATGATAGTCAGTGTCTTCTAATTATGAACAAGGTGTTGTTGCTTGATAACTGGATCACGTCATTGGGAGAATCACGTGATGGACTAGACCCAAACTAATAGACGTAGCATGTTGATCGTGTCATTTTGTTGCTACTGTTTTCTGCGTGTCAAGTATTTATTCCTATGACCATGAGATCATATAACTCACTGACACCGGAGGAATTCTTTGTGTGTATCAAACGTCGCAACGTAACTGGGTGACTATAAAGATGCTCTACAGGTATCTCCGAAGGTGTTAGTTGAGTTAGTATGGATCAAGACTGGGATTTGTCACTCCGTGTGACGCAGAGGTATCTCGGGGCCCACTCGATAATACAACATCACACACAAGCCTTGCAAGCAATGTAACTTAGTGTAAGTTGCGGGATCTTGTATTACGGAACGAGTAAAGAGACTTGCCGGTAAACGAGATTGAAATAGGTATGCGGATACTGACGATCGAATCTCGGGCAAGTAACATACCGAAGGACAAAGGGAATGACATACGGGATTATACGAATCCTTGGCACTGAGGTTCAAACGATAAGATCTTCGTAGAATATGTAGGATCCAATATGGGCATCCAGGTCCCACTATTGGATATTGACCGAGGAGTCTCTCGGGTCATGTCTACATAGTTCTCGAACCCGCAGGGTCTGCACACTTAAGGTTCGACGTTGTTTTATGCGTATTTGAGTTATATGGTTGGTTACCGAATGTTGTTCGGAGTCCTGGATGAGATCTCGGACGTCACGAGGGTTTCCGGAATGGTCCGGAAACGAAGATTGATATACAGGATGACCTCATTTGATTACCGGAAGGTTTTCGGAGTTACCGGGAATGTACCGGGAATGACGAATGGGTTCCGGGAGTTCACCGGGGGGGGGGCAAACCACCCCGGGGAAGCCCATAGGCCTTGGGGGAGACACACCAGCCCTTAGTGGGCTGGTGGGACAGCCCACAAGTGCTCTATGCGCCAAGAGAAGAAAATCAAGAGGAAAAGAGAAAAAAAAAGGAGGAGGTGGGAAGGGAGGGGGACTCCCTCCCACCAAACCTAGTCCAACTCGGTTTGGGGGGGGGGGGGGAGAGTCCTCCCCCTTGGCTCGGCCGACCCCCTTGAGGGTCCTTGGACCCCAAGGCAAGGCCCCCTCCCTCCCACCTATATATACGGAGGTTTTAGGGCTGATTTGAGACGACTTTTCCACGGCAGCCCGACCACATACCTCCACGGTTTTTCCTCTAGATCGCGTTTCTGTGGAGCTCGGGCGGAGCCCTGCTGAGACAAGGTCATCACCAACCTCCGGAGCGCCGTCACGCTGCCGGAGAACTCTTCTACCTCTCCGTCTATCTTGCTGGATCAAGAAGGCCGAGATCATCGTCGAGCTGTACGTGTGCTGAACGCGGAGGTGCCGTCCGTTCGGTACTAGATCGTGGGACTGATCGCGGGATTGTTCGCGGGGCGGATCGAGGGATGTGAGGACGTTCCACTACATCAACCGCGTTCTCTAAACGCTTCTGCTGTACGGTCTACAAGGGTACGTAGATCACTCATCCCCTCTCGTAGATGGACATCACCATGATAGGTCTTCGTGTGCGTAGGAAATTTTTTGTTTCCCATGCAACGTTCCCCAACAGTGGCATCGTGAGCTAGGTTCATGCGTAGATGTCTTCTCGAGTAGAACACAAAAGTTTTTGTGGGCGGTGATTTGCGTTTTGCTGCCCTCCTTAGTCTTTTCTTGATTCCGCGGTATTGTTGGATTGAAGCGGCTTGGACCGACATTACTCGTACGCTTACGAGAGACTGGTTTCATCGTTACGAGTAACCCCCTTTGCTCAAAGATGACTGGCAAGTGTCGGTTTCTCCAACTTTAGTTGAATCGGATTTGACCGAGGAGGTCCTTGGATGAGGTTAAATAGCAACTCATATATCTCCGTTGTGGTGTTTGCGTAAGTAAGATGCGATCCTACTAGATACCCTTGGTCACCACGTAAAACATGCAACAACAAAATTAGAGGACGTCTAACTTGTTTTTGCAGGGTATGATTGTGATGTGATATGGCCAACGATGTGATGTGATATATTGGATGTATGAGATGATCATGTTGTAATAGAAATATCGACTTGCACGTCGATGGTACATCAACCGGCAGGATCCATAGGGTTGTCTTTAAACTAACGTTTGTGCTTGCAGATGCGTTTACTATTTTGCTAGGATGTAGTATTAGTAGTAATAGCATAAGTAGCACGACAACCCCGACGGCAACACGTTGATGGATGATCATGGTGTGGCGCCGGTGACAAGAAGATCGTGCCGGTGCTTTGGTGATGGAGATCAAGAAGCACGTGATGATGGCCATATCATGTCACTTATGAATTGCATGTGATGTTAATCCTTTTATGCACCTTATTTTGCTTAGAACGACGGTAGCATTATGAGGTGATCTCTCACTAAAATTTCAAGACGAAATTGTGTTCTCCCCGACTGTGCACCGTTGCTACAGTTCGTCGTTTCGAGACACCACGTGATGATCGGGTGTAATAGACTCAACGTTCACATACAACGGGTGCAAAACAGTTGCGCACGCGGAACACTCGGGTTAAGCTTGACGAGCCTAGCATGTGCAGTCATGGCCTCGGAACACATGAGACCGAAAGGTCGATCATGAATCATATAGATGATATGATTAGCATAGGGATGCTTACCACTGAAACTATACTCAACTCACGTGATGATCGGACTTGGGATAGTGTAAGTGGATCATGAACCACTCAAATGACTAGAGAGATGTAATTTTTGAGTAGGAGTTTAGCATATAATTTGATTAAGTTAAACTCTAATTATCTTGAACATAGTCTAAGTCCACTTTGAATATATTTGTGTTGTAGATCATGGCTCACGCGACAGTCATCCTGAATTTTAATACGTTCCTAGAGAAAGCTAAGTTGAAAGATGATGGAAGCAACTTTGTAGACTGGGCTCGTAATCTTAAGCTAATCTTACAAGATGGGAAGAAGGATTATGTCCTTAATGCTGCGCTAGGAGATGAACCACCCGCTACGGCTGATCAGGATGTTAAGAACGCTTGGTTAGCACGTAAGGAGGACTACTCAATAGTTCAATGTGCGGTCTTGTATGGCTTAGAACCGGGACTTCAACGTCGCTTTGAGCGTCATGGAGCATTTGAGATGTTCCAGGAGTTGAAGTTTATCTTTCAGAAGAACGCCCGGATCGAGAGGTATGAGACCTCCGATAAATTCTATGCTTGCAAGATGGAGGAAAACTCGTCTGTCAGTGAACATGTGCTCAAAATGTCAGGGTACTCAAACCGTCTAGCTGAGCTGGGGATTGAACTCCCGCAAGAGGCTATCACTGACAGAATCCTTCAATCACTGCCGCCAAGCTATAAAGGCTTTGTGTTGAACTACAACATGCAAGGGATGAACAAGTCTCCCGGCGAGTTGTTTGCGATGCTGAAAGTCGCAGAGTCTGAACTCCATAAAGAGCATCAAGTGTTGATGGTGAATAAGACCACTAGTTTCAAGAGAAACGGCAAAGGCAAGAAGGGCAATTCGAAGAAGAGCGGCAAGCCTGTTGCCAATCCGCCGAAGAAACCCAAGGCTGGACCTAAGCCTGAAACAGAGTGCTTCTATTGCAAGGGTATGGGTCACTGGAAGCGCAATTGCCCCAAGTATCTGGCAGATAAGAAGGCGGGCAAAGAAAAATCAGGTATATTTGATATACATGTTATTGATGTGTACTTAACCGGCTCTCGTAGTAGTGCCTGGGTATTCGATACCGGTTCTGTTGCTCATATTTGCAACTCGAAACAGGAACAGCGGAATAGACGAAGGCTGGCGAAAGATGAAGTGACGATGCGCGTAGGAAATGGTTCCAAGGTTGATGCAATCGCCGTCGGCACAGTGTCACTTCAGCTACCGTCGGGATTAGTTATGAACTTAAATCATTGTTATTTAGTGCCTGCGTTGAGCATGAACATTATATCTGGATCTTATTTATTGCGAGACGGTTACTCTTTTAAGTCAGAGAATAATGGTTGTTCTATTTCTATGAGTAACATCTTTTATGGTCATGCACCGAATGTGAGAGGATTGTTCATATTGAATCTTGATAGCGATACGCATATACATAACATTGAGACCAAAAGAGTTAGAGTAAACAATGATAGCGCCATATTTTTGTGGCACTGCCGCTTAGGTCATATTGGTGTAAAGCGCATGAAGAAACTCCATGCTGATGGACTTTTGGAGTCACTTGACTTTGATTCACTTGACACGTGCGAACCATGCCTCATGAGCAAGATGACTAAGACTCCGTTCTCCGGAACAATGGAGCGTGCAAGTGACTTATTGGAAATCATACATACCGATGTGTGTGGTCCGATGAGCGTGGAGGCACACGGCGGATATCGTTATTTTCTCACCTTCACTGACGATTTGAGTAGGTATGGCTATGTCTACTTGATGAAGCACAAGTCTGAAACATTTGAAAAGTTCAAGCAATTTCAGAGTGAAGTGGAAAATCATCGTAACAAGAAGATCAAATTCCAACGGTCTGATCATGGGGGTGAATATCTGAGTTTCGAGTTTGGTGATCACTTAAGAAAATGTGGAATTGTTTCACAGTTGACACCGCCTGGAACACCACAGCGTAATGGTGTGTCCGAACTTTGTTAGAGATGGTGCGATCTATGATGTCTCTTACTGATTTGCCGTTATCATTTTGGGGTTATGCATTAGATACAGCTGCATTCACTTTAAATAGGGCACCATCAAAATCCGTTGAGACGACACCATACGAACTGTGGTATGGCAAAAGGCCAAAGTTGTCGTTTCTTAAAGTTTGGGGATGTGATGCTTATGTCAAAAAGCTTCAGCCTGAAAAGCTGGACCCCAAAGCGGTAAAGTGCGTCTTCATAGGTTACCCAAAAGAGACAGTTGGATACACCTTCTATCTCAAATCCGAGGGCAAAGTGTTTGTTGCTAAGAACGGAGCTTTTCTCGAGAAGGAGTTTCTCTCGAGAGAATTGAGTGGGAGGAAGATAGAACTTGACGAGGTTGTCGAACCTCTCATCCCTCTGGATGGTGGCGCAGGGCAAGGGGAAACCTCTGTCATTGCGACGCCGATTGAGGAGGAAGTTAATGATGATGATCATGAAACTCCAGTTCAAGTTTCTATTGAACCACGCAGGTCGACGAGATCACGCACTGCTCCTGAGTGGTACGGTAATCCCGTCTTATCAATCATGTTGTTAGACAACAATGAACCTGCAAATTATGAATAAGCAATGGTGGGCCCAGATTCCAACAAATGGCTAGAAGCCATGAAGTCCGAGATAGGATCCATGTATGAGAACAAAGTGTGGACTTTGGAGATACTACCTGAGGGCCGCAAGGCTATTCAGAACAAATGGATCTTTAAGAAGAAGACGGACGCTGACGGCAATGTGACCGTTTATAAAGCTCGACTTGTGGCAAAGGGTTTTTTCACAAGTTCCAGGAGTTGACTATGATGAGACTTTCTCACCCCTAGTGATGCTTAAGTCCGTCAGAATCATGTTAGCAATAGCTGCATTTTTTGATTATGAGATCTGGCAGATGGATGTCAAAACGGCGTTCCTTAACGGTTTCCTTAAGGAAGAGTTGTACATGATGCAACCCGAAGGTTTTGTCGATCCTAAGAATGCTAACAAGGTGTGCAAGCTCCAGCGATCCATTTATGGACTGGTGCAAGCATCTCGGAGTTGGAACAAACGCTTTGATGAGGTGATCAAAGCATTTGGGTTTATACAAGTGGTTGGAGAATCTTGTATTTACAAGAAAGCGAGTGGGAGCTCTATGGCGTTTCTAATATTATATGTGGATGACATATTACTAATTGGAAACAACGTAGAGCTTTTGGAGAGCATAAAAGGTTACTTGAATAAAAGTTTCTCTATGAAGGACCTAGGAGAAGCTGCTTACATTTTAGGCATTAAGATCTATAGGGATAGATCAAAACGCCTGATAGGACTTTCACAAAGCACATACCTTGATAAAGTTTTGAAGAGGTTCAAAATGGAACAGTCCAAGAAAGGGTTCTTGCCAGCTTTACAAGGTACGAGATTGAGTAAGACTCGGTGCCCAGCAACTGATGAAGATAGAGAGCATATGCGCTCTGTCCCCTATGCTTCAGCCATAGGTTCTATCATGTATGCGATGCTGTGCACTAGACCGGATGTTAGCCTGGCCATAAGTATGGTAGGTAGGTTTCAGAGTAATCCAGGAGTGGATCACTGGACAACGGTCAAGAATATCCTGAAGTACCTGAAAAGGACTAAGGAGATGTTTCTCGTGTATGGAGGTGACGAAGAGCTCGCCGTAAAAGGTTACGTCGATGCAAGCTTTGACACAGATCCGGACGACTCTAAGTCGCAAACTGGATACGTATTTATTCTTAATGGGGGTGCCGTAAGCTGGTGCAGTTCCAAGCAAAGCGTCGTAGCAGATTCTACATGTGAAGCGGAGTACATGGCTGCCTCGGAGGCGGCTAAGGAGGGTGTCTGGATGAAGCAGTTCATGACGGATCTTGGAGTGGTGCCAAGTGCACTGGATCCAATAACCTTGTTCTGTGACAACACGGGTGCCATTGCCTTAGCAAAGGAACCACAGTTTCACAAGAAGACCAGACACATCAAACGACGCTTCAACCTCATCCGCGACTACGTCGAGGAAGAGGACGTAAATATATGCAAAGTGCACACGGATCTGAATGTAGCAGACCCGCTGACTAAACCTCTTCCACGGCCAAAACATGATCGACACCAGAACTGTATGGGTGCTAGATTTATTACAATGTAATTCACATGGTGATGTGAGGGCTGGATTATTGACTCTAGTGCAAGTGGGAGACTGTTGGAATTATGCCCTAGAGGCAATAATAAATATGGTTATTATTATAATTCCTGTATCAAGATAATAGTTTATTATCCATGCTATAATTGTATTGAATGAAGACTCATTTACATGTGTGGATACATAGACAAAACACCGTCCCTAGCATGCCTCTAGTTGGCTAGCCAGTTGATCAATGATAGTCAGTGTCTTCTGATTATGAACAAGGTGTTGTTGCTTGATAACTGGATCACGTCATTGGGAGAATCACGTGATGGACTAGACCCAAACTAATAGACGTAGCATGTGATCGTATCATTTTGTTGCTACTGTTTTCTGCGTGTCAAGTATTTATTCCTATGACCATGAGATCATATAACGCACTGACACCGGAGGAATGCTTTGTGTGTATCAAACGTCGCAACGTAACTGGGTGACTATAAAGATGCTCTACAGGTATCTCCGAAGGTGTTAGTTGAGTTAGTATGGATCAAGACTGGGATTTGTCACTCCGTGTGACGGAGAGGTATCTCGGGGCCCACTCGGTAATACAACATCACACACAAGCCTTGCAAGCAATGTAACTTAGTGTAAGTTGCGGGATCTTGTATTACGGAACGAGTAAAGAGACTTGCCGGTAAACGAGATTGAAATAGGTATGCGGATACTGACGATCGAATCTCGGGCAAGTAACATACCGAAGGACAAAGGGAATGACATACGGGATTATACGAATCCTTGGCACTGAGGTTCAAACGATAAGATCTTCGTAGAATATGTAGGATCTAATATGGGCATCCAGGTCCCGCTATTGGATATTGACCGAGGAGTCTCTCGGGTCATGTCTACATAGTTCTCGAACCCGCAGGGTCTGCACACTTAAGGTTCGACGTTGTTTTATGCGTATTTGAGTTATATGGTTGGTTACCGAATGTTGTTCGGAGTCCCGGATGAGATCTCGGACGTCACGAGGGTTTCCGGAATGGTCCGGAAACGAAGATTGATATATAGGATGACCTCATTGTTGGGAAACGTCGCATGGGAAACAAAAATTTTCCTACGCCCACGAAGACCTATCATGGTGATGTCCATCTACGAGAGGGGATGTGTGATCTACGTACCCTTGTAGATCGTACAGCAGAAGCGTTAGAGAACGCGGTTGATGTAGTGGAACGTCCTCACGTCCCTCGATCTGCCCCGCGAACAATCCCGCGATCAGTCCCACGATCTAGTACCGAACGGACGGCACCTCCGCGTTCAGCACATGTACAGCTCGACGATGATCTCGGCCTTCTTGATCCAGCAAGAGAGACGGAGAGGTAGAAGAGTTCTCCGGCAGCGTGACGACGCTCCGGAGGTTGGTGATGATCTCGTCTCAGCAGGGCTCCGCCCGAGCTCCGCAGAAACACGATCTAGAGGAAAAACTATGGAGGTATGTGGTCAGGCAGCCGTGAGAAAGTCGTCTCAAATCTGCCCTAAAAGCCCCATATATATAGGAGGAGGGAGGGGGACCTTGCCTTGGGGTCCAAGGGACTCCCAAGGGGTCGGCCGAGCCAAGGGGGGGAGGACTCCCCCCCAAACCGAGTTGGACTTGGTTTGGTGGGAGGAGTCCCCTTCCCTTCCCACTTCTCCCTCTTTTTTTTTTCCTTTGATTTTCTTATCTTGGCACATAGGCTCCCTTGGGGCAGTCCCACCAGCCCACTAAGGGCTGGTGTGTCTCCCCAAAAGCCTATGGGCTTCCCCGGGGTGGGTTGCCCCCCCGGTGAACTCCCGGAACCCATTCGTCATTCCCGGTACATTCCCGGTAACTCCGAAAACCTTCCGGTAATCAAATGAGGTCATCCTATATATCAATCTTCATTTCCGGACCATTTTGGAAACCCTCGTGACGTCCGTGATCTCATCCGGGACTCCGAACAACATTCGGTAACCAACCATATAACTCAAATACGCATAAAACAACATCGAACCTTAAGTGTGAAGACCCTGCGGGTTCGAGAACTATGTAGACATGACCCGAGAGACTCCCCGGTCAATATCCAACAGCGGGACCTGGATGCCCATATTGGATCCTACATATTCTACGAAGATCTTATCGTTTGAACCTCAGTGCCAAGGATTCGTATAATCCCGTATGTCATTCCCTTTGTCCTTCGGTATGTTACTTGCCCGAGATTCGATCGTCAGTATCCGTATACCTATTTCAATCTCGTTTACCGGCAAGTCTCTTTACTCGTTCCGTAATACAAGATCCCGCAACTTACACTAAGTTACATTGCTTGCAAGGCTTGTGTGTGATGTTGTATTACCGAGTGGGCCCCGAGATACCTCTCCGTCACACGGAGTGACAAATCCCAGTCTTGATCCATACTAACTCAACTAACACCTTCGGAGATACCTGTAGAGCATCTTTATAGTCACCCAGTTACGTTGCGACGTTTGATACACACAAAGCATTCCTCCGGTGTCAGTGAGTTATATGATCTCATGGTCATAGGAATAAATACTTGACACGCAGAAACAGTAGCAATAAAATGACACGATCAACATGCTACGTCTATTAGTTTGGGTCTAGTCCATCACGTGATTCTCCCAATGACGTGATCCAGTTATCAAGTAACAACACCTTGTTCATAATCAGAAGACACTGACTATCATCGATCAACTGGCTAGCCAACTAGAGGCATGCTAGGGATGGTGTTTTGTCTATGTATCCACACATGTAAATGAGTCTTCATTCAATACAATTATAGCATGGATAATAAACTATTATCTTGATACAGGAATTATAATAATAACTATACATTTATTATTGCCTCTAGGGCATAATTCCAACACTCATTTGATTACCGGAAGGTTTTCGGAGTTACCGGGAATGTACCGGGAATGACGAATGGGTTCCGGGAGTTCACCGGGGGGGGGGGGGGGGGAAACCCACCCCGGGGAAGCCCATAGGCCTTGGGGGAGACACACCAGCCCTTAGTGGGCTGGTGGGACAGCCCACAAGTGCTCTATGAGCCAAGAGAAGAAAAATCAAGAGGAAAAGAGAAAAAAAAAGGAGGAGGTGGGAAGGGAGGGGGACTCCCTCCCACCAAACCTAGTCCAACTCGGTTTGGGGGGGGGAGAGTCCTCCCCCTTGGCTCGGCCGACCCCCTTGAGGGTCCTTGGACCCCAAGGCAAGGCCCCCTCCCTCCCACCTATATATACAGAGGTTTTAGGGCTGATTTGAGACGACTTTTCCACGGCAGCCCGACCACATACCTCCACGGTTTTTCCTCTAGATCGCGTTTCTGTGGAGCTCGGGCGGAGCCCTGCTGAGACAAGGTCATCACCAACCTCCGGAGCGCCGTCACGCTGCCGGAGAACTCTTCTACCTCTACGTCTCTCTTGCTGGATCAAGAAGGCCGAGATCATCATCGAGTTGTACGTGTGCTGAACGCGGAGGTGCCGTCCGTTCGGTACTAGATCGTGGGACTGATCGCGGGATTGTTCGCGGGGCGGATCGAGGGACGTGAGGACGTTCCACTACATCAACCGCGTTCTCTAAACGCTTCTGCTGTACGGTCTACAAGGGTACGTAGATCACTCATCCCCTCTCGTAGATGGACATCACCATGATAGGTCTTCGTGTGCGTAGGAAATTTTTTGTTTCCCATGCGATGTTCCCCAACAGAGTAGGTATTACTGTGGTAAATACCACTCGTTTGCAGAGTGAGTGCTATTCTTCATTACTTGCTTCCTTTTACGTGAACCAATATGAGTACAAGAGGCACTCTACCATGGATTTTGGTTCAGGGCGCAAAAGGTTTTAGCATTTTTGAGAAGAGATATATGTCGACAAATGTAGACTTATGTTATATGATTCTGGAGAAATCAATGAAATTTGTGGAAATGTATTTATTCCTTTTAACTCCTTGTGATTTTCTACAACAATGGAGTCAATGTGTTTCGATGTCCCGACACCAAAACATTTGTGCACATTTATGTCGGGCTTTGGATGATGAGCATCCAGTGAGGTGTCTTTCAACTTGATGTTGAATTACATTTACTGGTTAAGTATTTGATTTCCTCTATTTCCGCGGAAGAATATGCGAGATTATATCTCGTGTGGTCAGATTTATCCTCCTATTGCTCTCATTTGGGGAGAAGGGTGGTTTATCAGGTACCTCCATTCTTTCTGACACTTTACTGCAGCAATATAAAATTGAGTAACACCTTTGTCATCAGTAAATGTATGTGGCAGATTTGCAATGTGCTGTAAATATGTGATTCTAAACTTTTGTTCAGATTCTTTGAGTATGTGGATATAAGGACTGAATGTGAATAACATTTCTAATTTATTTCTTGGCATTCTTTGTGGTACTTATCTCCCCCTAATGCCAGAAATGTCCTTATTGCTGATGCAATCAGCATACGAGCTATGAATAATTTTGATTGACGGATAAATTTGTATTCCTCGCATAGATCCCTATTTTTTTTGTGAGAGCCCATTGATGTATGCTGGAGTGGTGATATTGGTATGTAACCAGAATTACTACAAGGGAAAGTAGTACGCTATGCAGTTGGTATGATTTATATCATACTTACTGTGTGTAATGACGTATTTGTCTAGCATGAGGCTAGTAAATTATGATTGTATAAGTTTGGTCATATTATTAATTTCACTATGTTTGATAAGACACTGAACTAAACCATTTTGGGTATGTACATAAAGTATTATGTATGATTGGATATTTCTTGTGAAATGAGTTCAACAAAGTTATCCATTCGAATGGATTTATCCCTTGTTTAGGATAACTTGCTCTTACTTTGAGAAGTTGAGCAATTGATTTAGTAAGATCATTCATGGTTGTGTGTGTCAAGAGACACATTTGAAATCATTTTATAAATGTTTCTATGAGTACCATGAAGTATCTCAATAATCCCACATAATGGTTAAGTAATCCACATATATCTTCTGAATGTGTTCAAGGAAGAATGAGTTGGCTCATTTATAATTGTAAGGTGAGAGTTCCTAATATTAATTTCCCCTATGGCACATGTGGTGCACATAAAACCTGAGGATTTGAGAAATTTTGCAACTTGTTAAGTTGTGACCAATAGAATTGTTAATAATTTTCTAACCAACCCCAAACCAGGATTGTAAGGCTTAAAGCCAAATATTTTGTAAGATTTAGAAAATTATTTTTACGCAAAAAAAATGAGTATGAATTGATTCATACATTCAAAATTTATCAAATATAATGTCCAAGAAATAGGATATTGGACATTGTACTACATGCAGTAGTACAAGTATAGGCTAATAATATGTTGGATAATTAGGAGATTACCTGAGGTCTCCCACATTATTGAGTGCAAATGATTTCATCCTCCATTTACTGCACTAAACTTTAGTTCTCCTTCTGATGAAGATTCTGAGAACAAGCATCTACCAAAATATTTTGGTTGTTATTTGTAAATTTTCAAATTTATCCCACTGAATTTATCAGCCTTTTGAATAAATTTGTGATGTGGTTTCACCATATGTTTGAGGGTTTGGTAATCATAGGTACGATGTTTAAATAACCACACATTTGACAAACTTGAGAGTTGTCGTTGATCGTTGGAGAACGATATATTCCCTATTAAGAAATAATTCCATCTTTGGTTGTATTTTAGCCTCCACTTTACTTTGAATACATCATGGTTCTATTTTGTGACCAGTGACTTGATTATTATTCACAATACTAGCAAGAATTTCAAATAATGGAATAGCACCCGTTGGGTGAATCTGATGATTTTATGAAATTCCATGTTCTTCATCATGAAAATGGTAGAACTATCATAAGAAGATGTAAAGTGTATTGAGGGCTTTTCAACTGGATCTTCGGATGAAAATATTTGATCATGAGATCTCACCTTAAAGTTGATTGAGTGACAAAAATGTGAGGTGCGATAGACTTGAGGTCTTGAAAAACGAATGGGTGATTATTCGCGATGTGCTCATGGCAGCATGTTTCTCTTAAGGGAAATATTTAAGGTGAATAAATATTCATCCATTATTTTCTTAGTTTGATAACTAAGTGAAGTTGGTGATTTATAAAATGCATATGGCATACTTAGCTATTAAGAGAATAGCATGCCACATTTTCCGAAGGTGGAGTTGTAGTGGACACAAATGCCGTAGATGGATACAATGACTGATATCATGAATCATCTCAAAATAAACACTCCCACCTAACGTGAATTGCATTTGGTCATGTCAGACGTGTATTACATGAAAATGCTCATGCATTTATTCAATTTACTTTTAAGAGTAAACGATATATATGGATAAAATGATTTGTTTGAGAACGATCATGACCAAGGTAATCCTTGGTGAACATGGGTGTATCATTCAATATAACGCATGCGATAAAATTATTGCTAATGTTTTGGGCTTCATTCGTGAGAAAAGTGTGACTTTAGAGTCACGGCTGATACGTCTCCAACGTATCTATAATTTTTGATGGTTTCATGCTATTATCTTGTCAAACTTTGGATGTTTTGTATGCCTTTTATATACTTTTTGGGACTAACCTATTAACTCAGTGCCAAGTGCGAGTTCCTGTTTTTTTGTGTGTTTTTGACCCTTTTCAGAGGAGGATTTTAAACGGATTCCAAATGGAATAAAACTTCCGAAAAGATTTTTTCCCAAAACAGAAGAAGATCGGTAAGCTTGAGAACCAAGGCAGGGGCCACCAGGGACCCCACAAGCCCCCTAGCCGCGGCGAGGGGGGTCGCGCCTCCCAGGCTTGTGGGCTCCCTAGGCCACCTCTCCCCTAGGTCTTTCGCCTATAAATTCCCATAAATTCCAGAAAAAATCAAGAGATCATCGAAAGTACTTTTCCGCCGCCGCAAGCTTGTGTCTTTGCAAGATCCCATCTGGGGCACATTCTGGTGCCCTGCCGGAGGGGGGATTCGGATACGGAGGGCTTCTTCATCAACACCATGACCTCTCCGATGATGCGTGAGTAGTTCACCATAGACCTACGGGTCCATAGCTAGTAGCTAGATGGCTTATTCTCTCTCTAGGATCTTCAATACAAAGTTCTCCATGATCTTCATGGAGATCTATCCGATGTAATCTTCTTTTGCAGTGTGTTTGTCGAGATCCGATGAATTGTGGATTTATGATCAGATTATCTATGAATCTTATTTGAGTTTATTCTGATCTCTCTTATGCATGATTTCATATCCTTGTAATTCTCTTCGAGTTGTGGGTTTTGTTTGGACAACTTGATCTCTGATTCTTGCAATGGGAGAAGTGCTTGGTTTTGGGTTCATACCGTGTGGTGACCTCACCCAGTGACAGAAGGGGTAGTAAGGCACGCATCGTGTTGTTGCCATCAAGGGTAAAAAGATGGGGTTTTCATCATTGGTTTGAGTTTATCCCTCTACATCATGTCATCTTGCTTAAGGCATTACTCTATTCGTCATGAACTCAATACACTAGATGCATGCTGGATAGCGGTCAATGTGTGGAGTAATAGTAGTAGATGCACAAAGTATCGGTCTACTTGTCTCGGACGTGATGCCTATATGTATGATCATTGCCTTAGATATCGTCATGACTTTGCGCGGTTCTATCAATTGCTCGACAGTAATTTGTTCACCCACCGTAATATTTTCTATTTTGAGAGAAGCCTCTAGTGAACACTATGGCCCGCGGGTCTACTCCACACCATATTTTCAGCCTTACTCTTTTCTTGTTGCACTTTCCGCCTTCAGATCTCACTTTGCAATCAATCTTGATGGGATTGACAACCCCTTCATAGCGTTGGGTGCAAGCTCTTTTGTGTTTGTGCAGGTACTCTGGACTTGACGAGATTCTCCTATTGGATTGATACCTTGGTTCTCAAACTGAGAAATACTTACTGCTCCTGTGCTGCATCACCCTTTCCTCTTTAAGGGAAAAGCCAACGCAAACAAGTCTCCGTCAACGTGTCAATTTCTGGCGCTGTTGTTTGAGAAGTAGCAGAAGGATTTCTGGTGCCGTTGTCGGGGAGGATAAAGTCAAGAACTCATCCAAGTAAGTGTCGCAAACTCATGTCTTGCATTTACTTTTTTCCCTCTCGTTTTCCTCTCCCCCACTTCTAAAAAACAAAAATTTACAAAAAAATATTTGCCTTTTTCGTTTGCCTTTTTTTTTTTTCTCGCTCGCTCTTTGTTCGCTTGTGTGCTTGCCTGCTTGCTGAAGTCACCATGACTGAAAACACCAAACTTTGTGACTTCTCGAATACTAATAATAATGATTTTATTAGTACTCCGATTACTCCTGCCACTAGTGCGGAGTCATACGAAATCAATGTCGCTTTGCTGAATCTTGTTATGAAAGAGCAATTCTCCGGCCTTCCTAGTGAAGATGCCACATCCCATCTTAATACCTTCATTGAGCTTTGCGATATGCAAAAGAAGAAACATGTGGATAATGATGTGATTAAATTGAAGCTTTTTCCTTTCTCGTTGCGAGATCGAGCAAAAACTTGGTTTTCGTGTTTGCCCAAAAATAGTATTGATTCTTGGAATAAGTGCAAAGATGCTTACATATCCAAGTATTTTCCGCCAGCTAAGATTATCTCTCTCCGTAATGATATCATGAATTTTAAGCAACTTGATCATGAACATGTTGCACAATCTTGGGAGATAATGAAATTGATGATTAGAAATTGTCCCGCTCATGGCTTGAGTCTTTGGATGATTATACAAATCTTTTACGCTGGCTTGAATTTCGCTTCTAGAAACATCTTGGACTACGCCTCCGGTGGAACGCTCATGGAAATCATGTTAGGATAAGCCACAAAACTCCTAGATAATATCATGACGAACTCCTCTCGGTGGCACACTGAAAGGTCACCTACTAGTAAGAAGGTACACGTTATAGAAGAAATTAACTCGTTGAGTGCTAAGATGGATGAGTTAATGAATTTGGTTGCTAGTAGAAGTGCTTCTTTATATCCTAATGATATGCCCTTGTCTTCCTTGATTGAGAGTAGCAACGCTAGCTTGGACGTTAATTTTGTTGGTAGGAATAATTTTGGCAACAACAACGCTTTTAGAGGAAACTATGTTCCTAGGCCTTTTCCTAGTAACTCCTCTAATAACTTTGGCAACTCCTACAACAATACTCATGGAAATTATAATAGATGACCCTCTGATCTAGAGAGTAATATCAAAGAGTTTATCAACTCGCAAAAGATTTTCAATGCGTCCATAGAGGAAAAACTACTCAAAATTGACGATTTGGCTAGGAGCGTTGATAGAATGTCTAGCGATATTGATGCTTTGAAAGTTAGATGTTTTCCTCCCAAGATCAATATGGATGAAACTTTGAAAGCTATGCGTGTTTCCATGAGTGAGAGCAAAGAAAGGACCACCCAAATTCGTGCTAGACATGAATGGCTTAAAAAGGCGTTTTCTCGTGATAAGAATCACGAAGATCTTAAAGTGCTTGGTGTGACTCCAATTGAATCTTTGTTTTCTTGTGTCAAACCTAATGATGATGGGGCTGGATATGAATCCACCTTGGTTGAAAAATTCCCCAATGATTCGGAGTCCATCTATCTTGATGCTAAAAGCATTAAAAGTGGAGTAGAAGATATTAAAACTTTGAGTAGTAATGAAATTACTACTTTGGATTTCAAGGAATTCAATTATGATAGTTGCTCCTTGATTGAATGCATTTCCTTGATGCAATCCATGCTAAACTCTCCACACGCTTATAGCCAAAACAAGGCCTTTACCAATCATATCATCGAATCTATGATAAAATCTCTTGAAGAGAAACTTGAATTGGAAGTCTCTATCCCTAGAAATCTTCATGATGAGTGGAAACCTACTATCAAAATCAAAATCAAAAACTATGAATGCAATGCTTTGTGTGATTTGGGTGCTAGTGTTTCCGCGATTCCAAAGTCTTTATGTGATGTTCTGGGTTTTAATGAAATTGAGGAGTGTTCTTTTAATTTGCATCTTGCGGATTCTACTGTCAAGAAACCCATGGGAAGGATCAATTATGTTCTTATTATTGCAAATAGGAACTATGTACCCGTGGATTTCATTGTGCTTGACATTGATTGCAATCCTACATGCCCTATCATTCTTGGTAGACCTTTCCTAAGGATTATCGGTGCTATCATCGATATGAAGGAAGGGAATATTAGATTTCAATTTCCTTTAAAGAAGGGCATGGAGCATTTTCCTAGAAAGAAAATAAGTTTGCCTTATGAATCCATGATGAGGGCTACTTATGATTTGAGCACCAAAGACGACAATACGCGATTCTATCGCTTTATGCCTAGCTAAGGGCGTTAAACAATAGCGTTTGTTGGGAGGCAACCCAATGAATTTATCTTTTATTTTCTGTTTTGTTGTGTCCACACTATCATAATTCTGTTGTGATTGTGTCTTTTTTGTTTCTTTTTGTGTTTGAGCCAAGCAAAACCTTTATGACTAGACTTGGTGATGGTTGTTTGATCCTGCTGGAAAAAGACAGAAACTTTTCTCTCACGAGATTATTTTTCATTTTTATTCAGAAAAATCTTTTGAGTTGATTATTTTTGCTGCTGGTTGATATGCCTTTTGCCAAGGCAGTCGTAAGGTTTCAGAATTTTTGAGGTACCAGAAGTATACGAAGTATACAGATTGCTTTAGACTGGTCTGTTATTGACATATTCTGTTTTTGTTGAGTTGGTTGCTTGTTTTGATGAAACTATGGATAGTATCGGGGGGGGGGGGGGTACTAGCCATGGAAAAGTGAGAATATAGTAATCTAACACCAATATAAATAGAAATCAAGTTGCTACAGTACCTAAAGAGGTGGTAGTTGATGACCCACAAGTATAGGGGATCAATCGTAGTCCTTTCGATAAGTAAGAGTGTCGAACCCAACGAGGAGCAGAAGGCTCTGATAAACGGTTTTCAGCAAGGTAATAACTGCAAGCACTCAAAGTAGCGGTAACAAGTGATGGTGTAGTGAGGTGAAACGTAGCAAGTGAAAAGTAACAAGTGACAAGTAGTAGCAACGGTGCAGCAAAGTGGCCCAATCCCTTTTGTAGCAAGGGACAATCCTGAACAAAGTCTTATAGGAGGAAAAAAACGCTCGTGAGGACACACGGGAATTTCTGTCATGCTAGTTTCATCATGTTCATGTGATTCGCGTTCGTTACTTTGATAGTTTGATATGTGGGTGGACCGGCGCTTGGGTACTGCCCTTACTTGGACAAGTATCCCACCTATGATTAACCCCTCTTGCAAGCATCCGCAACTACGAAAGAAGAATTAAAACAAAGTCTAACCATAGCATTAAACTAGTGGATCCAAATCAGCCCCTTACGAAGCAACACATAGATTGGGGTTTAAGCTTCTGTCACTCTAGCAACCCATCATCTACTTGTTGGAAATATGCCCTAGAGGCAATAATAAAATGGTTATTATCATATTTCCTTGTTCAGGATAATCGTCTATTGTTCATGCTATAATTGTATTAACAGGAAACAATAATACATGTGTGAATAAATAGATCACAATGTGTCCCTAGCAAGCCTCTAGTTGGCTAGCTCGTTAGTCAATAGATGATCATGGTTTCCTGGTCATGGGCATTAGATGTCATTGATAACGGGATCACATCATTGGGAGAATGATGTGATGGGCAAGACCCAATCCTAAGCATAGCACTAGATCGTACTGTTCGTATGCTAAAGCTTTTCAAATGTCAAGTGTATTTTTCTTCGACCGTGAGATTGTGCAACTCTCGGATACCGTAGGAGTGCATTGGGTGTATCAAACGTCACAGCATAACTGGGTGACTATAAAGGTGCACTATGGGTACCTCTGAAAGTGTTTGTTGGGTTGGTACGAATCAAGATCGGGATTTGTCACTCCGCGTGACGGAGAGGTATCTCTGGGCCCACTCAGTAGAACATCATCATGAGCTCGATGTGACTAAGGAGTTAGTCACACGATGACGTGCTACGAAACGAGTAAAGAGACTTACCGATAACGAGATTGAACAAGGTATAGGTATACCGACGATCGAATCTCGGGCAAGTTCTATACCGACAGACAAGGGGAATTGTATACGGGATTGATTGAATCCTTGACATCGTGGTTCATCCGATGAGATCATCGTGGAGCAAGTGGGAGCCACCATGGGTATCCATACCCCGCTGATGGTTATTGGCCGGAGAGGTGTCTCGGTCATGTCTGCCTGTCTCCCGAACCCGTAGGGTCTACACACTTAAGGTTCGATGACGCTAGGGTTATAGGGAATTGTTATACGAGGTTACCGAAGGTTGTTCGGAGTCCCGGATGAGATCCCGGACGTCACGAGGATCCAATATGGGCATCCAGGTCCCGCTATTGGATATTGACCGGGGAGTCACTCGGGTCATGTCTACATAGTTCTCGAACCCACAGGGTCTGCACACTTAAGGTTCGACGTTGTTTTATGCGTATTTGAGTTATATGGTTGGTTACCGAATGTTGTTCGGAGTCCCGGATGAGATCGAGGACGTCACGAGGAGCTCCGGAATGGTCCGGAGGTAAAGATTGATATATAGGAAGTCCTGTTTTGGTCACCGGAAAAGTTTCGGGCTCATCGGTAGTGTACCGGGAGTGCCGGGAGGGGTGCCGGGGACCATCGGGAGGGGTGTCACGCCCCAAGGGGTCTCATGGGCTATGGGAAGAGATAAACCAGCTCCTAGTGGGCTGTAATAAGTTCCCACTAAGGCCCATAAGGTTTGAGAAGGAAAAAACACAAGGTGGAAAGAGTTTCCAAGTGGGAAGGTGGAATCCTACTCCAAGTAGGATTGGAGTAGGACTCCTCCACCTCCAATTTCGGCCAAACCTTGAGGGTTTGAGGCTGCCTCTTCCCTCCCCCTCCCTCCTATATATAATGAGGTATTAGGGCTGATTTGAGACAACTTTGCCACGGCAGCCCGACCACATACCTCCACGGTTTTTCCTCTAGGTCGCGTTTCTGCGGAGCTCGGGCGGAGCCCTGCTGCGATTAGATCACCACCAACCTCCGGAGCGCCGTCACGCTGTCGGAGAACTCATCTACCTCTCCGTCTCTCTTGCTGGATCAAGAAGGCCGAGATCATCGTCGAGCTGTACGTGTGCTGAACGCGGAGGTGCCGTCCGTTCGGCACTAGATCGGATCGGATCGTGGGACGGTTCGTGGGACGGTTCGCGGGGCTGATCGAGGGACGTGAGGACGTTCCACTACATCAACCGCATTTCTTAACGCTTCTGCTATGGGATCTACAAGGGTACGTAGATCGGAAATCCCCTCTCATAGATGGACATCACCATGATAGGTCTTCGTGCGCGTAGGAAATTTTTTGTTTCCCATGCGACGTTCCCCAACAAGAACAACCATTATTCTCTGACTTAAAAGAGTAACCGTCTCGCAATAAACAAGATCCAGATATAATGTTCATGCTCAACGCAGGCACTAAATAACAATGATTCAAGTTCATAACTAATCCTGATGGTAACTGAAGTGAAACTGTGCCGACAGCGATTGCATCAACCTTGGAACCATTTCCTACGCGCATCGTTACTTCATCTTTCGCCAGCCTTCGTCTATTCCGCAGTTCCTGTTTCGAGTTGCAAATATGAGCAACAGAACCGGTATCGAATACCCAGGCACTACTACGAGAGCCGGTTAAGTACACATCAATAACATGTATATCAAATATACCTGATTTTTCTTTGGCCGCCTTCTTATCAGCCAAATACTTGGGGCAATTGCGCTTCCAGTGACCCATACCCTTGCAATAAAAACACTCTGTTTCAGGCTTAGGTCCAGCTTTGGGTTTCTTCGTCGGATTGGCAACAGGCTTGCCACTCTTCTTTGAATTACCCTTCTTGCCTTTGCCGTTTCTCTTGAAACTAGTGGTCTTATTCACCATCAACACTTGATGCTCTTTACGGAGTTCAGACTCTGCGACTTTCAGCATCGCAAACAACTCGCCGAGAGACTTGTTCATCCCGTGCATGTTGTAGTTCAACACAAAGCCTTTATAGCTTGGCGGCAGTGATTGAAGGATTCTGTCAGTGATAGCTTCTTGCGGGAGTTCAATCCCCAGCTCAGCTAGACGGTTTGAGTACCCAGACATTTTGAGCACATGTTCACTGACAGACGAGTTCTCCTCCATCTTGCAAGCATATAATTTATCGAAGGTCTCATACCTCTCGATCCGGGCGTTCTTCTGAAAGATAAACTTCAACTCCTGGAACATCTCAAATGCTCCATGACGCTCAAAGCGACGTTGAAGTCCCGGTTCTAAGCCATACAAGACTGCACATTGAACTACTGAGTAGTCCTCCTTACGTGCTAACCAAGCGTTCTTAACATCCTGATCATCCGTAGCGGGTGGTTCATCTCCTAGCGCAGCATTAAGGACATAATCCTTCTTCCCAGCTTGTAAGATTAGCTTAAGATTACGAGCCCAGTCTACAAAGTTGCTTCCATCATCTTTCAGCTTAGCTTTTTCTAGGAACGTATTAAAATTCAGGGTGACTGTCGCGTGAGCCATGATCTACAACACAAATATATTCAAAGTGGACTTAGACTATGTTCAAGATAATTAGAGTTTAACTTAATCAAATTACTCGCTAAACTCCCACTCAAAAAGTACATCTCTCTAGTCATTTGAGTGCTTCATGATCCACTTACAGTAGCTCAAGTCCGATCATCACGTGAGTTGAGCATAGTTTCAGTGGTAAGCATCCCCATGCTAATCATATCATCTATATGATTCATGATCGACCTTTCGGTCTCATGTGTTCCGAGGCCATGTCTGCACATGCTAGGCTCGTCAAGCTTAACCCGAGTGTTCCGCGTGCGCAACTGTTTTGCACCCGTTGTATGTGAACGTTGAGTCTATCACACCCGATCATCACGTGGTGTCTCGAAACGACGAACTGTAGCAACGGTGCACAGTCGGGAAGAACACAATTTCGTCTTGAAATTTTAGTGAGAGATCACCTCATAATGCTACCGTCGTTCTAAGCAAAATAAGGTGCATAAAAGGATTAACATCACATGCAATTCATAAGTGACATGATATGGCCATCACGTGCTCCTTGATCTCCATCACCAAGCACCGGCACGATCTTCTTGTCACCGGCGCCACACCATGATCTCCATCAACGTGTCACCATCGGGGTTGTCGTGCTACTCATGCTATTACTACTAAAGCTACATCCTAGCAAAATAGTAAACGCATCTGCAAGCACAAACGTTAGTATAAAGACAACCCTATGGCTCCTGCCGGTTGCCGTACCATCGACGTGCAAGTCGATATTATCTATTACAACATGATCATCTCATACATCCAATATATCACATCACATCGTTGGCCATATCACATCACAAGCATACCCTGCAAAAACAAGTTAGACGTCCTCTAATTTTGTTGTTGCATGTTTTACGTGGTGACCATGGGTATCTAGTAGGATCGCATCTTACTTACGCAAACACCACAACGGAGATATACGAGTTGCTATTTAACCTCATCCAAGGACCTCCTCGGTCAAATCCGACTCAAATAAAGTTGGAGAAACTGACACTTGCCAGTCATCTTTGAGCAACGGGGTTACTCGTAGCGATGAAACCAGTCTCTCGTAAGCGTACGAGTAATGTCGGTCCAAGCCGCTTCAATCCAACAATACCGTGGAATCAAGAAAAGACTAAGGAGGGCAGCAATACGCACATCACTGCCCACAAAAACTTTTGTGTTCTACTCGAGAAGACATCTACGCATGAACCTAGCTCATGATGCCACTGTTGGGGAACTTCGCATGGGAAACAAAAATTTTCCTACGCGCACGAAGACCTATCATGGTGATGTCCATCTACGAGAGGGGATGTGTGATCTACGTACCCTTGTAGACCGTACAGCAGAAGCGTTAGTGAACGCGGTTGATGTAGTGGAACGTCCTCACGTCCCTCGATCCGCCCCGCGAACCGTCCCGCGATCAGTCCCACGATCTAGTGCCGAACGGACGGCACCTCCGCGTTCAGCACACGTACAACTCGACGATGATCTCGACCTTATTGATCCAGCAAGAGAGACGGAGAGGTAGAAGAGTTCTCCGGCAGCGTGACGGCGCTCCGGAGGTTGGTGATGATCTTGTCTCGGCAGGGCTCCGCCCGAGCTCCGCAGAAACGCGATCTAGAGGTAAAACCGTGGAGATATGTGGTCGGGCTGCCGTGGTAAAGTTGTGTCAAATCAGCCCTAAAACCTCCGTATATATAGGGGGAGGAGGGGGAGCCTTGCCTTGGGGGTCCAAGGACTCCCAAGGGGGTCGGCCGAGCCTAAGGGGGGAACCCTCCCCTTCCAAACCGAGTCCAACTAGGTTTGGAAGGAGGAGTCCTTCCCCCTTTTCCCACCTCCTCTTTTTTTTCCTTTTCTCTTTGATTTTCTTCCTATGGCGCATATGGCCTTCTTGGGCTGTCCCACCAGCACACTAAGGGCTGGTGCGCCACCCCCAAGGCCTATGGGCTTCCTGTTGGGGAACGTCGCATGGGAAACAAAAATTTTCCTACGCGCACGAAGACCTATCATGGTGATGTCCATCTACGAGAGGGGATGAGTGATCTACGTACCCTTGTAGATCGTACAGCAGAAGCGTTAGAGAACGCGGTTGATGTAGTGGAACGTCCTCACGTCCCTCGATCCGCCCCGCGAACAATCCCGCGATCAGTCCCACGATCTAGTACCGAAGGGACGGCACCTCCGCGTTCAGCACACGTACAGCTCGACGATGATCTCGGCCTTCTTGATCCAGCAAGAGAGATGGAGAGGTAGAAGAGTTCTCCGGCAGCGTGACGGCGCTCCGGAGGTTGGTGATGATATTGTCTCAGCAGGGCTCCGCCCGAGCTCCGCAGAAACACGATCTGGAGGAAAAACTATGGAGGTATGTGGTCGGGCAGCCGTGAGAAAGTCGTCTCAAATCTGCCCTAAAAGCCCCATATATATAGGAGGAGGGAGGGGGACCTTGCCTTGGGGTCCAAGGGATCCCCAAGGGGTCGGCCGAGCCAAGGGGGGGAGGACTCCCCCCCCCAAACCGAGTTGGACTTGGTTTGGTGGGAGGAGTCCCCCTCCCTTCCCACTTCTTCCCTCTTTTTTTTCTTTTCCTTTGATTTTCTTATCTTGGCGCATAGGCCTCCTTGAGGCTGTCCCACCAGCCCACTAAGGGCTGGTGTGTCTCCCCAAAGCCTATGGGCTTCCCTGGGGTGGGTTGCCCCCCCCCCCCCGGTGAACTCCCGGAACCCATTCGTCATTCCCGGTACATTCCCGGTAACTCCGAAAAACCTTCCGGTAATCAAATGAGGTCATCCTATATATCAATCTTCATTTACGGACCATTCCGGAAACCCTCGTGACGTCCGTGATCTCATCCGGGACTCCGAACAACATTCGGTAACCAACCATATAACTCAAATACGCATAAAACAACGTCGAACCTTAAGTGTGCAGACCCTGCGGGTTCGAGAACTATGTAGACATGACCCGAGAGACTCCTCGGTCAATATCCAATAGCGGGACCTGGATGCCCATATTGGATCCCACATATTCTACGAAGATCTTATCGTTTGAACCTCAGTGCCAAGGATTCGTATAATCCCGTATGTCATTCCCTTTGTCCTTCGGTATGTTACTTGCCCGAGATTCGATCGTCAGTATCCGCATACCTATTTCAATCTCGTTTACCGGCAAGTCTCTTTACTCGTTCCGTAATACAAGATCCCGCAACTTACACTAAGTTACATTGCTTGCAAGGCTTGTGTGTGATGTTGTATTACCGAGTGGGCCCCGAGATACCTCTCCGTCACACGGAGTGACAAATCCCAGTCTTGATCCATACTAACTCAACTAACACCTTCGGAGATACCTGTAGAGCATCTTTATAGTCACCCAGTTACGTTGCGACGTTTGATACACACAAAGCATTCCTCCGGTGTCAGTGAGTTATATGATCTCATGGTCATGGGAATAAATACTTGACACACAGAAAACAGTAGCAACAAAATGACACGATCAACATGCTACGTCTATTAGTTTGGGTCTAGTCCATCACGTGATTCTCCTAATGACGTGACCCAGTTATCAAGCAACAACACCTTGTTCATAATCAGAAGACACTGACTATCATCGATCAACTGGCTAGCCAACTAGAGGCATGCTAGGGATGGTGTTTTGTCTATGTATCCACACATGTAAATGAGTCTTTATTCAATACAATTATAGCATGGATAATAAACTATTATCTTGGTACAGGAATTATAATAATAACTATACATTTATTATTGCCTCTAGGGCATAATTCCAACAGTCTCCCACTTGCACTAGAGTCAATAATCTAGCCCTCACATCACCATGTGAATTACATTGTAATAAATCTAACACCCATACAGTTCTGGTGTCGATCATGTTTTGGCCGTGTAAGAGGTTTAGTCAGCGGGTCTGCTACATTCAGATCCGTGTGCACTTTGCATATATTTACGTCCTGCTCCTCGACGTAGTCGCGGATGAGGTTGAAGCGTCGTTTGATGTGTCTGGTCTTCTTGTGAAACCTTGGTTCCTTTGCTAAGGCAATGGCACCAGTGTTGTCACAGAATAAGGTTATTGGATCCAGTGCACTTGGCACCACTCCAAGATCCGTCATGAACTGCTTCATCCAGACACCCTCCTTAGCTGCCTCCGAGGCAGCCATGTACTCCGCTTCACATGTAGAATCTGCTACGACGCTTTGCTTGGAACTGCACGAGCTTACTGCACCCCCATTAAGAATAAATACGTATCCGGTTTGCGACTTAGAGTCGTCCGGATCTGTGTCAAAGCTTGCATCAACGTAACCTTTTACGGCGAGCTCTTCGTCACCTCCATACACGAGAAACATCTCCTTAGTCCTTTTCAGGTACTTCAGGATATTCTTGACCGCTGTCCAATGATCCACTCCTGGAATACTCTGGAACCTGCCTGCCATACTTATGGCCAGGCTAACATCCGGTCTAGTGCACAGCATTGCATACATGATAGAACCTATGGCTGAAGCATAGGGGACGGAGCGCATATGCTCTCTATCTTCATCAGTTGCTGGGCACTGAGTCTTACTCAATCTCGTACCTTGTAACACTGGCAAGAACCCTTTCTTGGACTGTTCCATTTTGAACCTCTTCAAAACTTTATCAAGGTATGTGCTTTGTGAAAGTCCTATCAGGCGTTTCGATCTATCCCTATAGATCTTAATGCCTAGAATGTAAGCAGCTTCTCCTAGGTCCTTCATAGAGAAACTTTTATTCAAGTAACCTTTTATGCTCTCCAAAAGCTCTACGTTGTTTTCAATCAGTAATATGTCATCCACATAATATATTAGAAACGCCACAGAGCTCCCACTCACTTTCTTGTAAATACAAGATTCTCCAACCACTTGTATAAACCCAAATGCTTTGATCACCTCATCAAAGCGTTTGTTCCAACTCCGAGATGCTTGCACCAGTCCATAAATGGATCGCTGGAGCTTGCACACTTTGTCAGCATTTTTAGGATCGACAAAACCTTCGGGTTGCATCATATACAACTCTTCCTTAAGGAAACCGTTAAGGAATGCCGTTTTGACATCCATCTGCCAGATTTCATAATCGAAAAATGCAGCTATGGCTAACATGATTCTGACGGACTTAAGCATCGCTACGGGTGAGAAGGTCTCATCGTAGTCAACTCCTGGAACTTGTGAAAAACCCTTTGCCACAAGTCGAGCTTTATAAACGGTCACATTACCGTTAGCGTCCGTCTTTTTCTTAAAGATCCATTTGTTCTGAATAGCCTTGCGGCCCTCAGGTAGTATCTCCAAAGTCCACACTTTGTTCTCATACATGGATCCTATCTCGGATTTCATGGCTTCTAGCCATTTGTTGGAATCTGGGCCCACCATTGCTTCTTCATAATTCGCAGGTTCATTGTTGTCTAACAACATGATTGATAAGACGGGATTACCGTACCACTCTGGAGCAACGCCTGATCTCGTCGACCTGCGTGGTTCAACAGAAACTTGAACTGGAGTTTCATGATCATCATCATTAACTTCCTCCTCAACCGGCGTCGCAAAGACAGAGGTTTCCCCTTGCCCTGCACCACCATCCAGAGGGATGAGAGATTCGACAACCTCGTCAAGTTCTATCTTCCTCCCACTCAATTCTCTCGAGAGAAACTCCTTCTCGAGAAAAGTTCCGTTCTTAGCAACAAACACTTTGCCCTCGGATTTGAGATAGAAGGTGTACCCAACTGTCTCTTTTGGGTAACCTATGAAGACACACTTTTCCGCTTTGGGTTCCAGCTTTTCAGGCTGAAGCTTTTTGACATAAGCATCACATCCCCAAACTTTAAGAAACGACAACTTCGGTCTTTTGCCATACCACAGTTCGTATGGTGTCGTCTCAACGGATTTTGATGGTGCCCTATTTAAAGTGAATGCAGTTGTTTCTAATGCATAACCCCAAAAGGATAACGGCAAATCAGTAAGAGACATCATAGATCGCACCATCTCTAACAAAGTACGATTACGACGTTCGGACACACCATTACGCTGTGGTGTTCCAGGCGGTGTTAATTGCGAAACAATTCCACATTGTCTTAAGTGAGTACCAAACTTGAAACTCAGATATTCACCCCCACGATCAGACCGTAGGAACTTGATCTTCTTGTTATGATGATTTTCCACTTCACTCTGAAATTGCTTGAACTTTTCAAATGTTTCAGACTTGTGCTTCATCAAGTAGACATAAGGATATCTACTTAAATCGTCAGTGAAGGTGAGAAAATAACGATATCCGCCGCGTGCCTCCACGCTCATTGTACCACACACATCGGTATGTGTGATTTCCAACAAGTCACTTGCACGCTCCATTGTTCCGGAGAACGGAGTCTTAGTCATCTTGCCCATGAGGCATGGTTCGCACGTGTCAAGTGAATCAAAGTCAAGTGACTCCAAAAGTCCATCAGCATGGAGTTTCTTCATGCGCTTTACACCAATATGACCCAAGCGGCAGTGCCACAAAAATATGGTGCTATCATTGTTTACTCTAACTCTTTTGGTCTCAATGTTATGTATATGCGTATCGCTATCGAGATTCAATATGAACAATCCTCTCACATTCGGTGCATGACCATAAAAGATGTTACTCATAGAAATAGAACAACCATTATTCTCAGATTTAAAAGAGTAACCGTCTCGCAATAAACAAGATCCAGATATAATGTTCATGCTCAACGGAGGCACTAAATAACAATGTTTAAGTTCATCACTAATCCCGATGGTAGTTGAAGTGACACTGTGCCGACGGCGACTGCATCAACCTTGGAACCGTTTCCTACGCGCATCGTCACTTCGTCTTTCGCCAGCCTTTGTCTATTCCGCAGTTCCTGCTTCGAGTTGCAAATGTGAGCAACAGAACCGGTATCAAATACCCAGGCACTACTACGAGAGCCGGTTAAGTACACATCAATAACATGTATATCAAATATACCTGATTTTTCTTTGCCCGCCTTCTTATCCGCCAGATACTTGGGGCAATTGCGCTTCCAGTGACCCATACCCTTGCAATAGAAGCACTCTGTTTCAGGCTTAGGTCCAGCCTTGGGTTTCTTCGGCGGATTGGCAACAGGCTTGCCGCTCTTCTTCGAATTGCCCTTCTTGCCTTTGCCGTTTCTCTTGAAACTAGTGGTCTTGCTCACCATCAACACTTGATGCTCTTTACGGAGTTCAGACTCTGCGACTTTCAGCATCGCAAACAACTCGCCGGGAGACTTGTTCATCCCTTGCATGTTGTAGTTCACCACAAAGCCTTTATAGCTTGGCGGCAGTGATTGGAGGATTCTGTCAGTGATAGCTTCTTGCGGGAGTTCAATCCCCAGTTCAGCTAGACGGTTTGAGTACCCAGACATTTTGAGCACATGTTCACTGACAGACGAGTTTTCCTCCATCTTGCAAGCATAGAATTTATCGGAGGTCTCATACCTCTCGATCCGGGCATTCTTCTGAAAGATAAACTTCAACTCCTGGAACATCTCAAATGCTCCATGACGCTCAAAGCAACGTTGAAGTCCCGGCTCTAAGCCATACAAGACTGCACATTGAACTATTGAGTAGTCCTCCTTACGCGCTAACCAAGCGTTCTTAACATCCTGATCAGCCGTAGCGGGTGGTTCATCTCCTAGCGCAGCATTAAGGACATAATCCTTCTTCCCAGCTTGTAATATTAGCTTAAGATTACGAGCCCAGTCTACAAAGTTGCTTCCATCATCTTTCAACTTAGCTTTCTCTAGGAACGTATTAAAATTCAGGATGACACTTGCGTGAGCCATGATCTACAACACAAATATATTCAAAGTGGACTTAGACTATGTTCAAGATAATTAGAGTTTAACTTAATCAAATTATATGCTAAACTCCCACTCAAAAAGTACATCTCTCTAGTCATTTGAGTGGTTCATGATCCACTTACACTATCCCAAGTCCGATCATCACGTGAGTCGAGAGTAGTTTCAGTGGTAAGCATCCCTATGCTAATCATATCAACTATATGATTCATGATCGACCTTTCGGTCTCATGTGTTCCGAGGCCATGTCTGCACATGCTAGGCTCGTCAAGCTTAACCCGAGTGTTCCGCGTGCGCAACTGTTTTGCACCCGTTGTATGTGAACGTTGAGTCTATCACACCCGATCATCACGTGGTGTCTCGAAACGACGAACTGTAGCAACGGTGCACAGTCGGGGAGAACACAATTTCGCCTTGAAATTTCAGTGAGAGATCACCTCATAATGCTATCGTCGTTCTAAGCAAAATAAGGTGTATAAAAGGATTAACATCACATGCAATTCATAAGTGACATGATATGGCCATCATCACGTGCTTCTTGATCTCCATCACCAAAGCACCGGCACGATCTTCTTGTCACCGGCGCCACACCATGATCATCCATCAACGTGTTGCCATCGGGGTTGTCGTGCTACTTATGCTATCACTACTAAAACTACATCCTAGCAAAATAGGAAACGCATCTGCAAGCACAAATATGTTAGTATAAAGACAACCCTATGGCTCCTGCCGGTTGCCATACCATCGACGTGCAAGTCGATATTTCTATTACAACATGATCATCTCATACATCCAATATATCACATCACATCATTGGCCATATCACATCACAATCATACCCTGCAAAAACAAGTTAGACGTCCTCTAATTTTGTTGTTGCAAGTTTTACGTGGTGACCATGGGTATCTAGTAGGATCGCATCTTACTTACGCAAACACCACAACGGAGATGTATGAGTTGCTATTTGACCTCATCCAAGGACCTCCTCGGTCAAATCCGATTCAACTAAAGTTGGAGAAACCGTCACTTGCCAGTCATCTTTGAGCAAAGGGGGTTACTCGTAACGATGAAACCAGTCTCTCGTAAGCGTACGAGTAATGTCGGTCCAAGCCGCTTCAATCCAACAATACCGCGGAATCAAGAAAACTCTAAGGAGGGCAGCAAAACGCACATCACCGCCCACAAAATCTTTTGTGTTCTACTCGAGAAGACATCTACGCATGAACCTAGCTCATGATGCCACTATTGGGGAACGTCGCTTGGGAAACAAAAATTTTCCTACGCGCACGAAGACCTATCATGGTGATGTCCATCTACGAGAGGGGATGAGTGATCTACGTACCCTTGTAGATCGTACAGCAGAAGCGTTAGAGAACGCGGTTGATGTAGTGGAACGTCCTCACGTCCCTCGATCCGCCCCGCGAACAATCCCGCGATCAGTCCCACGATCTAGTACCGAACGGACGGCACCTCCGCGTTCAGCACACGTACAGCTCGACGATGATCTCGGCCTTCTTGATCCAGCAAGAGAGACGGAGAGGTATAAGAGTTCTCCGGCAGCGTGACGGCGCTCCGGAGGTTGGTGATGATCTTGTCTCAGCAGGGCTCCGCCCGAGCTCCGCAGAAACACGATCTAGAGGAAAAACTATGGAGGTATGTGGTCGGGCAGCCGTGAGAAAGTCGTCTCAAATCTGCCCTAAAAGCCCCATATATATAGGAGGAGGGAGGGGGACCTTGCCTTGGGGTCCAAGGGATCCCCAAGGGGTCGGCCGAGCCAATAGGGGGAGGACTCCCCCCCCCCCAAACCGAGTTGGACTTGGTTTGGTGGGAGGAGTCCCCCTCCCTTCCCACTTCTTCCCTCTTTTTTTTTCTTTTCCTTTGATTTTCTTATCTTGGCGCATAGGCCTCCTTGGGGCTGTCCCACCAGCCCACTAAGGGCTGGTGTGTCTCCCCAAAGCCTATGGGCTTCCCCGGGGTGGGTTGCCCCCCCCGGTGAACTCCCGGAACCCATTCGTCATTCCCGGTACATTCCCGGTAACTCCGAAAAACCTTCCGGTAATCAAATGAGGTCATCCTATATATCAATCTTCGTTTCCGGACCATTCCGGAAACCCTCGTGACGTCCGTGATCTCATCCGGGACTCCGAACAACATTCGGTAACCAACCATATAACTCAAATACGCATAAAACAACGTCGAACCTTAAGTGTGCAGACCCTGCGGGTTCGAGAACTATGTAGACATGACCCGAGAGACTCCTCGGTCAATATCCAATAGCGGGACCTGGATGCCCACATTGGATCCCACATATTCTACGAAGATCTTATCGTTTGAACCTCAGTGCCAAGGATTCGTATAATCCCGTATGTCATTCCCTTTGTCCTTCGGTATGTTACTTGCCCGAGATTCGATCGTCAGTATCCGCATACCTATTTCAATCTCGTTTACCGGCAAGTCTCTTTACTCGTTCTGTAATACAAGATCCCGCAACTTACACTAAGTTACATTGCTTGCAAGGCTTGTGTGTGATGTTGTATTACCGAGTGGGCCCCGAGATACCTCTCCGTCACACGGAGTGACAAATCCCAGTCTTCATCCATACTAACTCAACTAACACCTTCGGAGTTACCTGTAGAGCATCTTTATAGTCACCCAGTTACGTTGCGATGTTTGATACACACAAAGAATTCCTCCGGTGTCAGTGAGTTATATGATCTCATGGTCATGGGAATAAATACTTGACACGCAGAAAACAGTAGCAACAAAATGACACGATCAACATGCTACGTCTATTAGTTTGGGTCTAGTCCATCACGTGATTCTCCTAATGACGTGACCCAGTTATCAAGCAACAACACCTTGTTCATAATCAGAAGACACTGACTATCATCGATCAACTGGCTAGCCAACTAGAGGCATGCTAGGGACGGTGTTTTGTCTATGTATCCACACATGTAAATGAGTCTTTATTCAATACAATTATAGCATGGATAATAAACTATTATCTTGATACAGGAATTATAATAATAACTATACATTTATTATTGCCTCTAGGGCATAATTCCAACACTTCCCCTCGGTGGGTTGCCCCCCCGGTGAACTCACGGAACCCATTCGTCATTCCCGGTACATTCCCGGTAACTCCTAAAACCTTTCGGTAATCAAATGAGGTCATCCTATATATCAATCTTCATTTCCGGACCATTCCGGAATCCCTCGTGACGTCCGTGATCTCATCTGGGACTCCGAACAACATTCGGTAACCAACCATATAACTTAAATACGCATAAAACAACGTCGAACCTTAAGTGTGCCGACCCTGCGGGTTCGAGAACTATGTAGACATGACCCGAGAGACTCCTCGGTCAATATCCAATAGCGGGACCTGGATGCCCATATTGGATCCTACATATTCTACGAAGAGCTTATCGTTTGAACCTCAGTGCCAAGGATTCGTATAATCCCGTATGTCATTCCCTTTGTCCTTCGGTATGTTACTTGCCCGAGATTCGATCGTCAGTATCCGCATACCTATTTCAATATCGTTTACCGGCAAGTCTCTTTACTCGTGATGGACAAGACCCAATCCTAAGCATAGCATTAGATCGTACTGTTCGTATGCTAAAGGTTTTCTAATGTCAAGTGTCTTTTCCTTCGACCGTGAGATTGTGCAACTCCCAGATACCGTAGGAGTGCTTTGGGTGTATCAAACGTCACAACCTAACTGGGTGACTATAAAGGTGCACTACAGGTACGTCTGAAAGTGTTTGTTGGGTTGGTACGAATCGAGATCGGGATTTGTCACTCCGCGTGATGGAGAGGTATCTCTGGGCCCACTCGGTAGAACATCATCATGAGCTCGATGTGACTAAGGAGTTAGTCACACGATGACGTGCTATGGAACGAGTAAAGAGACTTACCGGTAACGAGATTGAACAAGGTATAGGTATACCGACGATCGAATCTCGGGCAAGTTCTATACCGACAAACAAAGGGAATTGTATACGGGATTGATTGAATCCTTGACATCGTGGTTCATCCGATGAGATCATCGTGTAGCAAGTGGGAGCCACCATGGGTATCCAGACCCCGCTTATGGTTATTGGCCGGAGAGGTGTCTCGGTCATGTCTGCCTGTCTCCCAAACCCGTAGGGTCTACACACTTAAGGTTCGATGACGCTAGGGTTATAGGGAATTGTTATACGAGGTTACCGAAGGTTGTTGTGAGTCCCGGATGAGATCCCGGACGTCACGAGGAGCTCCGGAATGGTCCGGAGGTAAAGATTGATATATAGGATGGATGGTTTTGGACACCGGAAATGTTTCGCGCGTCACCGGTAATGTACCGGGACCACCGATAATGGTCCCGGGGGTCCACTAGGAGGGGCCACCAGCCCCAAGTGGTAGCATGGGCCAAAAGAGGGAGGGCAACCAGCCCAAAGTGGGCTGGTGCGCCTCCCAAAAGGAGGCCCAAGGCGCAGGAGGTGGAGAGAGGGGGGGAACCCTAGGCGTTGGTGGGCCTAAAGCCCACCTAGGGGTGCGCCAACCCCTCCCCCTGCCCTGGCCGCTGCACCTCCCATCTGGGGGGGCTTCCGCACCACCTAGGTGGGAACCCTAGGGGTGGCACCCCCCTCCCCTCCTCCTATATATAGTGGGGGTTTTGGGGCTGTTTTGGCACACAGTTTTCCATCTCCCTCGGCTTAGCCCTGTCCCCCTTCTTCCTCCTCTCCCACGGTGCTTGGCGAAGCCTTGCCGGGAGACCTCGTCTCTCCATCGACACCACGTCGTCGTGCTGCCGGAGATCTTCCCCAACCTCTCCCTCCTCCTTGCTGGATCAAGGTGCGGGAGACATCACCGGGCTGCACATGTGTTGAACGCGGAGGTGCCGTGGTTCGACACTAGATCGAAATCACACCGCGATCTGAATCGCCGCGAGTACGACTCCATCAAACGTGTTCTAGCAATGGTTCCTCTTAGCGATCTTCAAAGGTACGAAGATGCTCTCACCCCTCTCTCGTTGCTGGTCTCTCCGTAGGAAGATCTGAATATGCGTAGGAATTTTTTTGAATTTATGCTACGTTACCCAACACTGCTTACTACTCCCCAATGCCTTCCTCTAGGCCCAAATATGGTGAAGTGTTATGTAGTCGACGTTCACATAACACCACTAGAGGAAAAGACAACATACATCATATCAAAATACCGAACGAATATCAAATTCACATGACTATTATTAGCATAACTTATCCCATGGCCTCAGGAACAAAAGTAACTACTCACAAAGCATAATCATAATCATGATGAGAAGTGTAATGAATAGCATCAAGGATGTGAACATAAACTCTTCCACCAAGTAATCCAACTAGCATCAACTACAAAGAGTAATCAACACTACTAGCAACCTTACAAGTACCAATCGGAGTCGCGAGACGGAGATTGGTTACAAGAGATGAACTAGGGTTTGGAGAGGAGATGGTGCTGATGAAGATGTTGATGGAGATGACTCCCCTCCGACGAGAGGAGTGTTGGTGATGACGATGGCGACGATTTCCCCCTCCGAGGGGGGGGGGGGGAGTTTCCCCGGCAGGATCGTCCTGCCGGAGCTCTAGATTGGTTCTGCTCAAGTTCCGCCTCATGGCGGCGGAGAATCCACGAAAAAGCTCCACCCTGATTTTTTCTGGAACGAAACCCTTCATATAGCAAAAGAGGGGGGCCAGTGGGCCGCCAGGGTGCCCACAAGCCCTGTAGCCGCCGCTAGGGGGGTAGGTGGCAGCTACCAGGCTTGTGGGCTCCTGGTAGCTCCCCTGTGGTACTTCTTTTGCCCAGTATTTTTTATATATTCCCAAAAAAATCCACGTTGATTTTCAGGGCATTTGGAGTTGCGTAGAATAGAGGACTCAGACTTGCTCCTTTTCCAGTCGAGAATTCCAGCTGCCGGTATTCTCCCTCTTCAAATAAACCTTGCAAAATAAGAGAGAAAAGGCATAAGTATGGTACCACAAAGTAATATAACAGTCCATAAAGCGATAAATATCAACATGAAAGCACGATGCAAAATGGACGTATCAACTCCCCCAAGCTTAGACCTCGCTTGTCCTCAAGCGAAAACCAAGATCCATAAACATGTCCACATGTTTAGGGATGGAGGTGTCAATAAAACATAATACAGACATGAGGGCATCATGATCACACATAGAACAGCAATACATCATAAAGACTCTTATGGGAAAGTAACAATTCCTTCACAAAGCAAAGTATGAAACAAAAACCTTACCGAGAAGTAGCCAACAACAGTCCATAGTCATTGAAGCAATTGCAATTTATCATAACATCAGAAAGAGTCTAATAAGAACTTGTAAAGCAAACCCACATACTCAATCATCTCTTTTGTTTTCCACAATTGTTACAACTCACGTGGTACTCATGGCATCAATGTTTGAGTTGGACACACCGAAAGATAGGGGCTTATAGTTTTGCCTCCCAACCATTTACCTCAAGGGTAAAGTCAACAATAATAAAGCATAAGTACTCATCTCCAAGTTGATATATGAATATAGATCTTTCCCTAGCATGTGACGGTAGCCAAGACAAAGGCAAAATAAGGAATTGGTGAAGATCACCATGACTCTTCCAAGGGCAAAAAGTAAAGGTACAAGATAGGCCCTTCATAGAGGGAAGCAGAGGTTGTCATGCACTTTTGAGGTTTGGATGTGTGTCCTCTTAGTGCGGAGGAACGTCACTTTATATTGCCTCCTGTGATAAAGTACTTTATTATGCAATCTGTTGCTTTTATGTCTTCCTCATCACAAGTTCGTATAAAGCTTATTTTCCACACACTAATAGATCATACATATTAGAGAGCAATTTTTATTGCTTGCACCGATGACAACTTACTTGAGGGATCTTATTCAATCCATAGGCAGGTTGTGGGAATTATGCCCTAGAGGCAATAATAAATATAGTTATTATTATAATTCCTGTATCAAGATAATCGTTTATTATCCATGCTGTAATTGTATTGAATGAAGACTCATTTACATGTGTGGATACATAGACAAAACACCGTCCCTAGCAAGCCTCTAGTTGGCTAGCCAGTTGATCAAAGATAGTCAGTGTCTTCTGATTATGAACAAAGTGTTGTTGCTTGATAACTGGATCACGTCATTAGGAGAATCACGTGATGGACTAGACCCAAACTAATAGACGTAGCATGTTGATCGTGTCATTTTGTTGCTACTGTTTTCTGCATGTCAAGTATTTATTCCTATGACCATGACATCATATAACTCACTGACACCGGAGGAATGCTTTGTGTGTATCAAACGTCGCAACGTAACTGGGTGACTATAAGGATGCTCTACAGGTATCTCCAAAGGTGTTAGTTGAGTTAGTATGAATCAAGACTGGGATTTGTCACTCCGTGTGATGGAGAGGTATCTCGGGGCCCACTCGGTAATACAACATCACACACAAGCCTTGCAAGCAATGTAACTTAGTGTAAGTTGCGGGATCTTGTATTACGGAACGAGTAAAGAGACTTGCCAGTAAACGAGATTGAAATTGGTATGCGGATACTGACGATCGAATCTCGGGCAAATAACATACCGAAGGACAAAGGGAATGACATACGGGATTATATGAATCCTTGGCACTGAGGTTCAAACGATAAGATCTTCGTAGAATATGTGGGATCCAATATGGGCATCCAGGTCCCGCTATTGGATATTGACCGAGGAGTCTCTCGGGTCATGTCTACATAGTTCTCGAACCCGCAGGGTCTGCACACTTAAGGTTCGACGTTGTTTTATGCGTATTTGAGTTATATGGTTGGTTACCGAATGTTGTTCGGAGTCCTGGATGAGATCACGGACGTCACGAGGGTTTCCGTAATGGTCCGGAAACGAAGATTGATATATAGGATGACCTCATTTGATTACCGGAAGGTTTTCTGAGTTACCGGGAATGTACCGGGAATGACGAATGGGTTCCGGGAGTTCACCAGGGGGGGGGGGGGGGGCAACCCACCCCGGGGAAGCCCATAGGCCATGAGAGTGGCGCATCAGCCCTTAGTGGGCTGGTGGGACAGCCCAAAAGGGCCCTATGCGCCATACAAAGAAAACTCAAAGAGAAAGGAAAAAAGGGAGGTGGGAAGGGAAGGAAGGACTCCCACCCACCAAACCAAGTCCAACTCGGTTTGGGGGGGGGGAGCCTTCCCCCTTGGACTCGGCCGACCCCCTTGGGGCTCCTTGAGCCCCAAGGCAAGGTCCCCCTCCCTCCCACCTATATATACAGAGGTTTTAGGGCTGATTTGAGACGACTTTTCCACAGCAGCCCGACCACATACCTCCACGGTTTTTCCTCTAGATCGCGTTTCTGCGGAGCTCGGGCGGAGCCCTGCTGCGACAAGGTCATCACCAACCTCCGGAGCGCTGTCACGCTGCCGGAGAACTCTTCTACCTCTCCATCTCTCTTGTTGGATCAAGAAGGCCGAGATAATCGTCGAGTTGTACGTGTGCTGAACGCGGAGGTGCCGTCCGTTCGGTACTAGATCGTGGGACTGATCGCGGGATTGTTCGCGGGGCGGATCGAGGGATGTGAGGATGTTCCACTACATCAACCGCGTTCATCAACGCTTCTGCTGTACGATCTACAAGGGTACGTAGATCACTCATCCCCTCTCGTAGATGGACATCACCATGATAGGTCTTCGTGCGCGTAGGAAATTTTTTGTTTCCCATGCGACGTTCCCCTACAGTGGGATCATGAGCTAGGTTCATGCGTAGATGTCTTCTCGAGTAGAACACAAAAGTTTTTGTGGGCGGTGATGTGCGTTTTGCTGCCCTCCTTAGTCTTTTATTTATTCCGCGGTATTGTTGGATTGAAGCGGCTTGGACCGATATTACTCGTACGCTTACGAGAGACTGGTTTCATCGTTACGAGTAACTCCCTTGCTCAAAGATGACTGGCAAGTGTCGGTTTCTCCAACTTTAGTTGAATCGGATTTGACCGAGGAGGTCCTTGGATGAGGTTAAATAGCAACTCATATATCTCCGTTGTGGTGTTTGCGTAAGTAAGATGCGATCCTACTAGATACCCTTGGTCACCACGTAAAACATGCAACAACAAAATTAGAGGACGTCTAACTTGTTTTTGCAGGGTATGCTTGTGATGTGATATGGCCAAACGATGTGATGTGATATATTGGATGTATGAGATGATCATGTTGTAATAGAAAATATCGACTTGCACGTCGATGGTACGGCAACCGGCAGGAGCCATAGGGTTGTCTTTATACTAACGTTTGTGCTTGCAGATGCGTTTACTATTTTGCTAGGATGTAGCTTTAGTAGTAATAGCATGAGTAGCACGACAACCCCGATGGCAACACGTTGATGGAGATCATGGTGTGGCGCCGGTGACAAGAAGATCGTGCCGGTGCTTTGGTGATGGAGATCAAGAGGCACGTGATGATGGCCATATCATGTCACTTATGAATTGCATGTGATTTTAATCCTTTTTTGCACCTTATTTTGCTTAGAACGACGGTAGCATTATGAGGTGATCTCTCACTAAAATTTCAAGACGAAATTGTGTTCTTCCGACTGTGCACCGTTGCTACAGTTCGTCGTTTCGAGACACCACGTGATTATCGGGTGTGATAGACTCAACGTTCACATACAACGGGTGCAAAACAGTTACGCACGCGGAACACTCGGGTTAAGCTTGACGATCCTAGCATGTGCATACATGGCCTCGGAACACATGAGACCGAAAGGTCGATCATGAATCATATAGAGGATATGATTAGCATAGGGATGCTTACCACTGAAACTATACTCAACTCACGTGATGATCGGACTTGAGATAGTGTAAGTGGATCATGAACCACTCAAATGACTAGAGAGATGTACTTTTTGAGTGGGAGTTTAGCAAATAATTTGATTAAGTTAAACTCTAATTATCTTGAACATAGTCTAAGTCCACTTTGAATATATTTGTGTTGTAGATCATGGCTCACGCGACTGTCACCCTGAATTTTAATACGTTCCTAGAGAAAGCTAAGTTGAAAGATGATGGAAGCAACTTTGTAGACTGGGCTCGTAATCTTAAGCTAATCTTACAAGCTGGGAAGAAGGATTATGTCCTTAATGCTGCGCTAGGAGATGAACCACCCGCTACGGCTGATCAGGATGTTAAGAACGCTTGGTTAGCACGTAAGGAGGACTACTCAATAGTTCAATGTGCAGTCTTGTATGGCTTAGAACCGGGACTTCAACGTCGCTTTGAGCGTCATGGAGCATTTGAGATGTTCCAGGAGTTGAAGTTTATCTTTCAGAAGAACGCCCGGATCGAGAGGTATGAGACCTCCGATAAATTCTATGCTTGCAAGATGGAGGAAAACTCGTCTGTCAGTGAACATGTGCTCAAAATGTCTGGGTACTCAAACCGTCTAGTTGAGCTGGGGATTGAACTTCCGCAAGAAGCTATCACTGACAGAATCCTTCAATCACTGCCGCCAAGCTATAAAGGCTTTGTGTTGAACTACAACATGCAAGGGATGAACAAGTCTCCCGGCGAGTCGTTTGCGATGCTGAAAGTCGCAGAGTCTGAACTCCGTAAAGAGCATCAAGTGTTGATGGTGAATAAGACCACTAGTTTCAAGAGAAACGGCAAAGGCAAGAAGGGTAATTCGAAGAAGAGCGGCAAGCCTGTTGCCAATCCGACGAAGAAACCCAAAGCTGGACCTAAGCCTGAAACGGAGTGTTACTATTGCAAGGGTATTGGTCAGTGGAAGCGCAATTGCCCCAAGTATCTGGCAGATAAGAAGGCGGGCAAAGAAAAATCAGGTATATTTGATATACATGTTATTGATGTGTACTTAACCGGCTCTCGTAGTAGTGCCTGTGTATTCGATACCGGTTCTGTTGCTCATATTTGCAATTCGAAACAGGAACTGCGGAATAGACGAAGGCTGGCGAAATATGAAGTGACAATGCGCGTAGGAAATGGTTCCAAGGTTGATGCAATCGCCGTCGGCACAGTTTCACTTCAGTTACCATCAGGATTAGTGATGAACTTAAATCATTGTTATTTAGTGCCTGCGTTGAGCATGAACATTATATCTGGATCTTGTTTAATGCGAGACGGTTACTCTTTTAAGTCAGAGAATAATGGTTGTTCTATTTCTATGAGTAACATCTTTTATGGTCATGCACCTAATGTGAGAGGATTGTTCATATTGAATCTTGATAGCGATACACATATACATAACATTGAGACCAAAAGAGTTAAGAGTTAACAATGATAGCGCCATATTTTTGTGGCACTGCCGCTTAGGTCATATTGGTGTAAAGCGCATGAAGAAACTCCATGCTGATGGACTTTTGGAGTCACTTGACTTTGATTCACTTGACACGTGCGAACCATGCCTCATGGGCAAGATGACTAAGACTCCATTCTCCAGAACTATGGAGCGTGGAAGTGACTTGTTGGAAATCATACATACCGATGTGTGTGGTCCGACGAGCGTAGAGGCACGCAGCGGATATCGTTATTTTCTCACCTTCACTGACGATTTGAGTAGATATGGTTATGTCTACTTGATGAAGCACAAGTCTGAAACATTTGAAAAGTTCAAGCAATTTCAGAGTGAAGTGGAAAATCATCGTAACAAGAAGATCAAGTTCCTACGGTCTGATCGTGGGGGTGAATATCTGAGTTTCGAGTTTCGTGCTCACTTAAGACAATGTGGAATTGTTTCACAGTTGACACCGCCTGGAACATCACAACGTAATGGTGTGTCCGAACGTCGTAATCGTACTTTATTAGAGATGGTGCGATCTATGATGTCTCTTACCGATTTGCCGTTATCATTTTGGGGTTATGCATTAGAAACAACTGCATTCACTTTAAATAGGGCACCATCAAAATCCGTTGAGACGACACCATACGAACTATGGTATGGTAAAAGGCCAAAGTTGTCATTTCTTAAAGTTTGGGGATGTGATGCTTATGTCAAAAAGCTTCAGCCTGAAAAGCTGGAACCCAAAGCGGAAAAGTGCGTCTTCATAGGTTACCCAAAAGAGACAGTTGGGTACACCTTCTATCTCAAATCCGAGGGCAAAGTGTTTGTTGCTAAAAACGGAGCTTTTCTCGAGAAGGAGTTTCTCTCGAGAGAATTGAGTGGGAGGAAGATAGAACTTGACGAGGTTGTCGAACCTCTTATCCCTCTAGATGGTGGCGCAGGGCAAGGGGAAACCTCTGTCGTTGTGACGCCGGTTGAGGAGGAAGTTAATGATGATGATCATGAAACTCCAGTGCAAGTTTCTGTCGAACCGCGCAGGTCGACGAGACCACGTGCTGCTCCAGAGTGGTACGGTAATCCCGTCTTATCAATCATGTTGTTAGACAACAATGAACCTGCAAATTATGAAGAAGCAATGGTGGGCCCAGATTCCAACAAATGGCTAGAAGCCATGAAGTACGAGATAGGATCCATGTATGAGAACAAAGTGTGGACTTTGGAGGTACTACCTGAAGGCCGCAAGGCTATTCAGAACAAATGGATATTTAAGAGGAAGACGGACGCTGACGGCAATGTGACCGTTTATAAAGCTCGACTTGTGGCAAAGGGTTTTTCACAAGTTCAAGGAGTTGACTACGATGAGACATTCTCACCCGTAGCGATGCTTAAGTCCGTCAGAATCATGTTAGCAATAGCTGCATTTTTCGATTATGAAATCTGGCAGATGGATGTCAAAACGGCGTTCCTTAACGGTTTCCTTAAGGAAGAGTTGTATATGATACAACCCGAAGGTTTTGTCGATCCTAAGAATGCTAACAAGGTGTGCAAGCTCCAGCGATCCATTTATGGACTGGTGCAAGCATCTCGGAGTTGGAACAAACGCTTTGATGAGGTGATCAAAGCATTTGGGTTTATACAAGTGGTTGGAGAATCTTGTATTTACAAGAAAGTGAGTGGGAGCTCTGTGGCGTTTCTAATATTATATGTGGATGACATATTGCTGATTGGAAATAACGTGGAGTTTTTAGAGAGCATAAAGGATTACTTGAATAAGAGTTTCTCTATGAAGGACCTAGGAGAAGCTGCTTACATTCTAGGCATTAAGATCTATAGGGATAGATCAAAACGCCTGATAGGACTTTCACAAAGCACATACCTTGATAAAGTTTTGAAGAGGTTCAAAATGGAACAGTCCAAGAAAGGGTTCTTGCCAGTTTTACAAGGTACGAGATTGAGTAAGACTCAGTGCCCAGCAACTGATGAAGATAGAGAGCATATGCGCTCCGTCCCCTATGCTTCAGCCATAGGTTCTATCATGTAAGCAATGCTGTGCACTAGACCGGATGTTAGCCTGGCCATAAGTATGGCAGGTAGGTTCCAGAGTAATCCAGGAGTGGATCACTGGACAGCGGTCAAGAATATCCTGAAGTACCTGAAAAGGACTAAGGAGATGTTTCTCGTGTATGGAGGTGACGAAGAGCTCGCCGTAAAAGGTTACGTCGATGCAAGCTTTGACACAGATCCGGACGACTCTAAGTCGCAAACTGGATACGTATTTATTCTTAATGGGGGTGCTGTAAGCTGGTGCAGTTCCAAGCAAAGCGTCGTAGCAGATTCTACATGTGAAGCAGAGTACATGGCTGCCTCGGAGGCGGCTAAGGAGGGTGTATGGATGAAGCAGTTCATGACAGATCTTGGAGTGGTGCCAAGCGCACTGAATCCAATAACCTTGTTCTGTGACAACACGGGTGCCATTGCCTTAGCAAAGGAACCACGGTTTCACAAGAAGACCAGACACATCAAACGACGCTTCAACCTCATCCGCGACTACGTCGAGGGAGAGGATGTAAATATATGCAAAGTGCACACGGATCTGAATGTAGCAGACCCGCTGACTAAACCTCTTCCACGGCCAAAGCATGATCAACACCAAAACTGTATGGGTGTTAGATTTATTACAATGTAATTCACATGATGATGTGAGGGCTAGATTATTGACTCTAGTGCAAGTGGGAGACTGTTGGAATTATGCCCTAGAGGCAATAATAAATATATTTATTATTATAATTCCTGTATCAAGATAATCGTTTATTATCCACGCTATAATTGTATTGAATGAAGACTCATTTACATGTGTGGATACATAGACAAAACACCGTCCCTAGCAAGCCTCTAGTTGGCTAGCCAGTTGATCAAAGATAGTCAGTGTCTTCTGATTATGAACAAAGTGTTGTTGCTTGATAACTGGATCACGTCATTAGGAGAATCACGTGATGGACTAGACCCAAACTAATAGACGTAGCATGTTGATCGTGTCATTTTGTTGCTACTGTTTTCTGCGTGTCAATTATTTATTCCTATGACCATGAGATCATATAACTCACTGACACCGGAGGAATGCTTTGTGTGTATCAAACGTCGCAACGTAACTGGGTGACTATAAAGATGCTCTACAGGTATCTCCGAAGGTGTTAGTTGAGTTAGTATGGATCAAGACTGGGATTTGTCACTCCGTGTGACGGAGAGGTATCTCGGGGCCCACTCGGTAATACAACATCACACACAAGCCTTGCAAGCAATGTAACTTAGTGTAACATGCGGGATCTTGTATTACGGAACGAGTAAAGAGACTTGCGAGTAAACGAGATTGAAATAGGTATGCGGATACTGACGATCGAATCTCGGGCAAGTAACATACCGAAGGACAAAGGGAATGACATACGGGATTATATGAATCCTTGGCACTGAGGTTCAAACGATAAGATCTTCGTAGAATATGTGGGATCCAATATGGGCATCCAGGTCCCGCTATTGGATATTGACCGAGGAGTCTCTCGGGTCATGTCTACATAGTTCTCGAACCCGCAGGGTCTTCACACTTAAGGTTCGACGTTGTTTTATGCGTATTTGAGTTATATGGTTGGTTACCGAATGTTGTTCGGAGTCCCGGATGAGATCACGGACGTCACGAGGGTTTCCGGAATGGTCCGGAAACGAAGATTGATATATAGGATGACCTCATTTGATTACCGGAAGGTTTTCGGAGTTACCGGGAATGTACCGGGAATGACGAATGGGTTCCGGGAGTTCACCGGGGGGGGGGGGGGGGGCAACCCACCCCGGGGAAGCCCATAGGCCATGAGAGTGGCGCATCAGCCCTTAGTGGGCTGGTGGGACAGCCCAAAAGGGCCCTATGCGCCATACAAAGAAAAATCAAAGAGAAAGGAAAAAAAAAGGGAGGTGGGAAGGGAAGGAAGGACTCCCACCCACCAAACCAAGTCCAACTCGGTTTGGGGGGGGGGGGAACCTTCCCCCTTGGACTCGGCCGACCCCCTTGGGGCTCCTTGAGCCCCAAGGCAAGGTCCCCTCCCTCCCATCTATATATACGGAGGTTTTAGGGCTGATTTGAGACGACTTTTCCACGGCAGCCCGACCACATACCTCCACGGTTTTTCCTCTAGATCGCGTTTCTGCGGAGCTTGGGCGGAGCCCTGCTGAGACAAGGTCATCACCAACCTCCGGAGCACCATCACGCTGCCGGAGAACTCTTCTACCTCTCCGTCTCTTTTGCTGGATCAAGAAGGCCGAGATAATCGTCGAGCTGTACGTGTGCTGAACGCGGAGGTGCCGTCCGTTCGGTACTAGATCGTGGGTTTGATAGCGGGATTGTTCGCGGGGCGGATCGAGGGACGTGAGGATGTTCCACTACATCAACTGCGTTCATTAACGCTTCTGCTGTACGATCTACAAGGGTACGTAGATCACTCATCCCCTCTCGTAGATGGACATCACCATGATAGGTCTTCGTGTGCGTAGGAAATTTTTTGTTTCCCATGCGACGTTCCCCAACACAGGTATGGTGGACTCTCATGGCAAAACTGGGTTGAAGGTTTATGGATGCACAAGTAGTATCTCTACTTGGTGCGGGAGTTTTGGCTAATATGAGGTGGAAGTAATCATCACACGCTAAGGGATCTCTAATCATATAACATTGTTTGGAACCAAGCAAACACAATTCATTATGTTGTCTTCCTCGTCCAACATCTACTTCTAAGCATGTAATAGTTTGGTGAGTGCTCACAATTGTAAAAAGTGTCTAAGATGATATATTTATATGTGAACCTCTCTTTCCTTATTACTTCTTATTAAATGCAACAATTACTGAGGTCTATGTTGGTCTATTCTCAACAAGTTTCAATCATCATACTTGTCATAACTGAAGCTATCACTTTCCATGAGATCATTTCATGATCTTTCATGCTATCGTTCTTTTCATACTTTTGATCACAGCACAAAGCAAAGCCCTTGACTAAGATACTCTTTATTATATAGCTCGCAAGCTCGAATACATTGGGGGAGAGACACAAGGCAAAAGACTCAAACTAAACACTAAATACTTATTCCGCTAAGAGAAGAAAGTAAAAACTGAAAAGGAAAGAACTAAAACAAAGGTAAAAGCAAAAGATATAAAGGTGATACGATACCAGGGCAACTCCCCCAAGCTTGGCAAAATCCAAGGGGATTGCCCATACCAATGCTTAGTTGTCTTCCTTTGCTGGTGATGGTGGTGGAGTTGTTGGAGCAGTCTGAACCTCCGTCTTCCAAGGCATAGGTGCTCCATCATGGCAGGATGAACGAGTCGCCGGTATCCTCAAATCTGCAGCCAACCGTATTGATTTAAATCTATACTCATACTCACAGTTTTGGTTCTGCAGGTCATAGATCTCGCCCTGGAGTTGATCAACCCTGTCATAGAGCCTGGAGAGGTGCTTTCCAATGTCAATGGCATCCATCTTGTGATTGCTGGTGAACTCCGTGATCATCATGTGGTTGGCGTTGAGTCCACGCTCCACCATCCCTTGGCACTTGAAGACTTGTTGCTCCATTGCTTCGAGCCTCGTCTCCACGCTTCCGGTCTTCTTAGGCCCCTCAACATCACGGATGTGCAACATCCCCTCACTCATCTTGATAGATTGGTGGTGTTTTAATACTTCCGTGAGGTAGGGATTGATGACCTTCTCAAATATCTTGTCCTTAGGAACTCTTGGGGAAGTCATGACGATCTAGATCTGCAACAGAAACAGGCTCGAAACGAAAATAGAGGAGAACTGCGCCATACGGAGATCAAAACCCTCGGGCGTATATATAATGATTTTTTCTGGACCAGAAGGAGTGCTCCGCAAAAAAACAGAGTCCGGGAGGCACACGAGGTGCCCACAAGCCCTGTAGCCGTCGCCAGGGGGGTAGGTGGCGGCTACCAAGCTTATGGCCGCCTCGTGCGCTCTCTGGACTGCTTTTTATTTTTCTAATTTTCCAAAAATTCCAAAACGGAGAAAATATCCTATTGGAAAAGTTTCGGAGTCCAATTACTTACCGAAACACATACCTCTTCGTTTTCAGGGTCTGAAATAGGCTGATAAACATCCCTTATGTACTCCTCTGGAGTTATGATATTGATGATATTGGTCTCAACATTTATGGGAGTACCAGAGATATAATGCTTGATTCTTTGCCCATTTACCACTCTAGGAAAATTTCCTTCCGTGTTGTTGATCTTCATGGCACCGGAATGATATACTTCCTCAACAACGTAAGGACCTTCCCATTTAGAGAGAAGCTTGCCTGCGAAGAATATTAAGCGAGAATTGTATAGCAGGACATAACAACCGCTTCTCACCGGCAAGTTTGAAATCGAAGTTGAGCTCTTTGATTGCCCAATAAGCTTTGTGTTCCAGCTCAAGAGGTAAATGAAAGGCCTTACCGTAAACCATTTTATACGGCGACATGCCCATGGGATTCTTATAAGCACTCCTATAAGCCCATAGTGCATCGCCAAGTTTGCTAGACCAATTCTTTCGAGATCTATTGACGGTCTTTTGTAAGATCAATTTGATCTCCCTATTACTCAACTCCACTTGACCACTAGACTGAGGATGATAAGGAGATGCAACTCTATGGTTGACATCATACTTAGCGAGCATCTTGCGGAAAACACCATGGATGAAGTGTGAAACACCATCGGTTATCAAATATCTAGGGACTCCAAATCTTGGGAAAATGACTTCTTTCAGCATCTTAATAGAGGTGTGATGATCAGCATTTCGAGTGGGGATAGCTTCTACCCACTTAGTGACATAATCAACAACGACTAAGATGTGAGTATACCCACTGGAACTCGGGAAGGGTCCCATATAATCAAAGCCCCAGACATCAAATGGTTCAATGACAAGTGAATAGTTCATAGGCATTTCCTAATGTTTACTGATGTTCCCTATTCTTTGGCATTCGTCACAAGACAAGACAAAATTACGGGCATCCTTGAAGAGAGTGGGCCAATAGAAACCTGATTGCAATACCTTATGAGCAGTTCTATCTCCAACATGGTGTCCTCCGTAGGCTTCGGAATGGCACTTCTCCAGGATCAGTCCCTGTTCATGTTCAGGCACACAATGTCTAATAACACCATCTACTCCTTCCTTATAAAGGTGAGGATCATCCCAGAAGTAGTGACTCAAATCAAAGAAGAATTTCTTCTTTTGCTGATAGGTGAAACCGAGTGGTATGTATTTGGCTACGATATTGTTTGCATAATCAGCATACCACGGTGCACTATGCGAAGCGCGGATGACATTTAATTGCTCATCAGGGAAGCTGTCATCAATTGGTTGTGGGTCATCAAGGACATTCTCTAGCCTGGACAAGTTATCTGCTACAGGGTTATCAGCACCCTTTCGGTCAACGACGTGCAAATCAAATTCCTGTAGCAGGAGAACCCATCTGATCAGCCTAGGCTTAGCATCCTTCTTCTCCATAAGGTACTTAATAGCAGCATGGTCAGAGTGAATAGTGACTTTGGAGTCAACTATATAAGATCTAAACTTTTCACATGCAAACACGACTGCTAAAAACTCCTTTTCCGTAGTGGTATAGTTTCTCTGGGCACTGTCTAGAGTTTTACTAGCGTAGTGAATAACATTCAACTTCTTGTCAACTCTTTGTCCTAGAACAGCACCAATAGCATAATCACTAGCGTCACACATGATCTCAAAAGGCAAGTTCCAATCAGGTGGTTGAACAATAGGTGCGGTTATCAAGGCCTTCTTAAGTATTTCGAAAGCTTCCTCACAATCCTCATCAAAAACAAAAGGAACATCCTTCTGCAAGAGGTTGGTAAGAGGCCTAGAAATCTTAGAGAAGTCTTTAATGAACCTTCTATAGAAACCAGCATGACCTAGGAAACTTCGTAAACCTCTGATATCTGTGGGGCAAGGCATTTTCTCAATTGCATCAACCTTAGCCTTATCAACTTTAATGCCTCTTTCAGAGATTTTATGTCCTAAGACGATGCCTTCATTAACCATAAAGTGGCACTTCTCCCAATTCAAGACAAGATTGGTGTCTTTACATCTCTGTAAGACTCGATCAAGGTTGCTGAGGCAATCATCAAAGGAAGACCCGTAAACGGATAAGTCATCCATGAAAACCTCGATAATCTTTTCACAAAAGTCAGAGAATATAGCCATCATACATCTTTGAAAGGTGGCAGGTGCATTGCATAAGCCAAAAGGCATACGTCTATAAGCAAAGGTACCGAAGGGGCAGGTGAAAGTGGTTTTCTCCTGGTCAGATTGTGCAACAGGTATTTGCGAGAAACCTGAATAACCATCTAGAAAGCAGAAGTGTGTGTGTTTAGATAGCCTTTCTAGCATTTGGTCGATAAACGACAAAGGATAATGGTCTTTCCTGGTTGCCTTGTTCAGTTTCCGGAAGTCTATCACCATCCTATAGCCAGTAATAATCCTCCGTGGGAGTAGTTCATTCTTATCATTAGGAACGACGGTGATACCTCCCTTCTTAGGTACGCAATGTACTGGACTTACCCAATCACTATGAGCAATAGGATAAATGATTCCTGCTTCCAGAAGCTTTAATATTTCTTTTCTCACGGCCTCTTTCATCCTAGGATTTAATCTCCTTTGATGATCATCAACTGGCTTAGAATCAGGATCGGTTTTAATCTTGTGCTGACATAGAGTGGGACTAATACCCTTAAGATCATCAAGAGTATATCCAATAGAAGCACAGTGCTTCCTCAGAGTTTTTAGTAACTTCTTTTCTTCATGCTCTGAGAGGCTAGCACTAATAATAACAGGATATACCTCCTTTTCATCAAGATATGCATACTTAAGAGTATCAGGCAACTGTTTAAGATCGAACACAGGATCACCCTTTGGTGAGGGAGGATCCCCAAGCAGTTCAACAGGCAGATTATTCTTGAGAATAGGATATTGTTCTAAAACAATTTTATCTATCTCATCTCTTTCATCCATATGCATATCATTTTCATGCTCAAGCAGATATTGCTCTAAAGGATCCGTAGGAGGAATGGCAATAGAGGCAAGAGCAATGATTTCATCCCTACCAGACGACTCCTTTTCATGGAGTTGTCTTCCAAACTTGGAGAAGTTAAATTCATGAGACACACCCTCGAAACCGACAGTGACAGTCTGTTTAATGCAATCAATATGAGCATTGACAGTGTTGAGAAAGGGTCTACCAAATATGATGGGACAAAAGCTATCTTGTGCAGTAGCAAGGACGAGGAAATCAATAGGATACTTCGTCTTACGACACAGGACTTCTACGTCTCTCACGATTCCCAGAGGGTAGATTGTGTCTCTATTAGCTAGCGTAATAGTGACATCAACGGGTTCTAACTCAGCAGGTGCAATCTCATCTTTGATTTCATCGTATAGGGACCGGGGTATTGCACTAACACTAGCGCCCATATCACATAAACCATGATAACAGTGATCTCCTATCTTGACAGAAACAACGGGCAGGCCAACTACAGGTCCGTATTTGTCTTTCGCGTGAGGTTTAGCAATTCTAGCGGAGTCCTCACAGAATTTGATAACATGCCCGTCTATGTCTTCGGCTAAGAGATATTTGATAATAGCAACACTAGGCTTAACCCTAATCTCCTCAGGGGGTGCAAGTGGTCTAATGTAACCCCTACGTATCACAGTTGGAGCTTTAGAATAATCCTTTTTCCTAGCAGGGTATGGTGGTTTCTCAGCGTAGGCACAAGGAACAATAGGATCACTAAAAGCAATGACTTTCTCTTCAACTAGATTGGGTTTAACTATGTTGATTTCTACAGGAGGATGATACTTAAACCACTTCTCTTTGGGAAGATCAAGATGAGCAGCAAAAGATTCACATAGAGAAGCTACTATCTCACAGTCGAGTCCATACTTAGCGCTAAAATCTCTAGAAGTGTTTGTTTCAACAAAAGATTTAACGCAATCAAACTGGAAATTCATACCTGACTCCTTACCTTCTTCAAGCTCCCAATCTTCAGAGTTACATTTGATTCTTTCCAATAAGTTCCACTTGAGTTCAATATCCTTCTTCATAAAAGAACCAGTACAAGAAGTATCGAGCATGGTACGATCTTCATGAGAAAGCCGAGCATGAAAGTTTTGAGTGATAATTTCTCTCAAGAGCTCATGATTGGGGCATGAATATAGCATTGATTTAAGCCTCACCCAAGCTTGAGCTATGCTTTCCCTGTCACGAGGCCAAAAATTATAAATATAATTCCGATTACCATGTACTAAATGAATAGGATAAAACTTTTGATGAAATTCCAATTTCAACCGATTGTAGTCCCATGATCCAGTATCATCACATAGCCTATACCATGTCAACGCCTTATCCTTCAAATATAAAGGAAAGACTTTCTTCTTTACCTCATCCTCGGGCAAACCCGCAAGCTTAAATAAACCAGAAACTTCATCTACATAGATTAGATGCAAGTCTGGATGTGATGTTCCATCTCGTGTAAAAGGAGTAGCCAGCAGTTTCTCAAGCATACCCGAAGGAATTTCATAAAAGATATTTTCAGTAGGTACCTCGGGTTGAGGAGCAACTCCTGGTGCTTCCGTTCGTGGTGAAGATACTCCGAACAAACTCCTCAAAGGATTAGTTTCCATAGTGACAAGTGACAATAAATTTCAGCCCAGTGTATAAATGTTTCCTTACCAAATTCCACTTACCAAAGGCGCTTCACTCCCCGGCAACGGCGCCAGAAAAGAGTCTTGATGACCCACAAGTATAGGGGATCAATCGTAGTCCTTTCGATAAGCAAGAGTGTTGAACCCAACGAGGAGCAGAAGGCTCTGATAAACGGTTTTCAGCAAGGTAATAACCGCAAGCACTGAAAGTAGCGGTAACAAGTGATGGTGTAGTGAGGTGAAACGTAGCAAGTGAAAAGTAACAAGTGACAAGTAGAAGCAACGGTGCAGCAAAGTGGCCCAATCCCTTTTGCAGCAAGGGACAATCCTAAACAAAGTCTTATAGGAGGAAAAAACGCTCCCGAGGACACACGGGAATTTCTGTCATGCTAGTTTCATCATGTTCATGTGATTCGCGTTCGTTACTTTGATAGTTTGATATGTGGGTAGACCGGTGCTTGGGTACTGCCCTTACTTGGAGAAGCATCCCACTTATGATTAACCCCTCTCGCAAGCATCCGCAACTACGAAAGAAGAATTAAGACAACGTCTAACCATAGCATTAAACTAGTGGATCCAAATCAGCCCCTTACGAAGCAACGCATAGACTGGGGTTTAAGCTTCTGTCACTCTAGCAACCCATCATCTACTTACTACTCCCCAATGCCTTCCTCTAGGCCCAAATATGGTGAAGTGTTATGTAGTGGACATTCACATAACACCACTAGAGGAAAAGACAACATACATCATATCAAAATACCGAACGAATATCAAATTCACATGACTATTATTAGCATAACTTATCCCATGTCCTCAGGAACAAAAGTAACTACTCACAAAGCATAATCATAATCATGATCAGAGGTGTAATGAATAGCATCAAGGATCTGAACATAAACTCTTCCACCAAGTAATCCAACTAGCATCAACTACAAAGAGTAATCAACACTACTAGCAACCTTACAAGTACCAATCGGAGTCGCGAGACGAAGATTGGTTACAAGAGATGAACTAGGGTTTGGAGAGGAGATGGTGCTGATGAAGATGTTAATGGAGATGACTCCCCTCCGACGAGAGGAGTGTTGGTGATGACGATGGCGACGATTTCCCCCTCCGGGAGGGAAGTTTCCCCGGCAGGATCGGTCTGCCGGAGCTCTAGATTGGTTTTGCTCAAGTTCCGCCTCGTGGCGGCGGAGAATCCATGAAAATGCTCCACCTTGATTTTTTCTGGAACGAAACCCTTCATATAGCAAAAGAGGGGGGGCAGTGGTCCGCCAGGGTGCCCACAAGTCCTGTAGCCGCCGCCAGGGGGGTAGGTGGCGGCTACCAGGCTTGTGGGCTCCTGGTAGCTCCCCTGTGGTACTTCTTTCGCCCAGTATTTTTTATGTATTCCCAAAAAATTCCACGTTGATTTTCAGGACATTTGGAGTTGCGTAGAATAGAGGACTCGGACTTGCTCCTTTTCCAGTCCAGAATTCCAGCTCCGGTATTCTCCCTCTTCAAATAAACCTTGCAAAATAAGAGAGAAAAGGCATAAGTATGGAACCACAAAGTAATATAACAGTCCATAAAGCGATAAATATCAACATGAAAGCATGGTGCAAAATGGACGTATCAGTAGTTTGTTTTCTTGTGCTAATGTTATCACAAGTTTCTGTTTAAGTTTTGTGTTGTGAAGTTTTCAAGTTTTGGGTGATGTTCTCATGGACAAAGAGATAAGGAGTGGAAAGAGCTCAAGCTTGGGGATGCCCAAGGCATCCCAAGCCAAATTCAAGGACACCAAAAAGCCTAAGCTTGGGGATGCCCCGTGAAGGCATCCCCTCTTTCGTCTTCAATCCATCGGTAACATTACTTGGAGCTATATTTTTATTCACCACATGATATGTGTTTTGCTTGGAGCGTCTTGTATCGTAGGAGTCTTTTCTTTTTGTTGTGTCACAACCATACTTGGTGCACACCTTTTGAGAGAGACATGCACTCATCGTGATTTTGCTAGAATGCTCATCGTGCTTCACTTATATCTTTTGAGCTAGATAATTTTGCTCTATGTGCTTCACTTAGATCTTTTAGAGCACGGCGGTGCGTAACTTGGTAGTTGGCTTGTGCTATGAAAGTAGTCCCAAAGGTGATAGGTACCCAAAGAGGATACAAAAACCTCCATCTTCATGTTCATTGAGTAGAAAGAGAAGTTTTCATTCCTCTCAATTAGTTTTGAGACGTGGATTTGGTAATATTAAGAGTTATGTTAGTAGGGTGTTGTGAATCTAGAAATACTTGTGTTGAAGTTAGTGATTCCCGTAGCATGCACGTATGGTGAACCGCTATGTTAGGAAGTCGGAGCATAATTGATCTATTGATTGTCATCCTTTGTGTTTCGGTCAGGATCGCGCGATGGTTAACACCTACCAACCCTTCCCCTAGGAGTATGCGTCTAGCACTTTGTTTCGATTACTAATAAAAACTTTCGTAACAAGTATGTGAGTTCTTCATGACTAATGTGAGTCCATGGTATATATGCACTTTCACCTTCCACCATTGCTAGCCTCTCTAGTGCCGCGCAATTCTCGCCGGTGCACAAACCCACCATATGCCTTCCTCAAAACAGCCACCATACCTACCTACTATGGCATTTTCATAGCCATTCCGAGATATATTGCCATGCAACTCCCACCATTCTATATCATGACTTGTGTCGTCACTCTCATATTGCCATTGCATGATCGTAAGATAACTAGCGAGATGTTTCAATGTCATACGCCTAGCTAGATCGTTGCACATCCCGGTACACTGCCGGAGGCATTTCCTATAGAGTCATAATCGTTCTGAGCTTTGAGCCGTGAGTAAATAAAAGTGTGATGATCATCATTATTAGAGCATTGTCCCATGTGAGGAAATAAAAAAAAAGAGAAAAGAAGAGGCCAAAGAGCCCAAAAATAGAAAAAAGAGGCCCAAGAGCCCAAATAAAAAAAGAGAGAAGGGACAATGCTACTATCTTTTTCCACAGTTGTGCTTCATAAAAGCACCATGTTCTTCATGATTGAGAGCCTCTCGTTTCGTCATCACCATATGCTAGTGGGAATCTATTATATAACTTGGCTTGTATATTCCAATGATGGGCTTCCTCAAATTGCCCTAGGTCTTCGTGAGCAAGCAAGTTGGATGCACACCCATTAGTTCTCCTTTTGAGCTTTCACATACTTATAGCTCTAGTGCATCCTTTGTATGGCACTTCCTACTCATTCACATTGATATCTATTAATGGGCATCTCCATAGCCTTTTGATATGCTGAGTCAATGTGACCATCTCCTCCTTTTTTTGTCTCACAACCACCACCACACTCTATTCCACCTATAGTGCTATATCCATGGCTCACGCTCATGTATTGTGTGATAGTTGTAAAAGGTTTGAGAAAGTAAGAGTGCGAAAACAATTACTTGGCCAATACCGGGGTTGTGCATGATTTAAATTAGTTTTGTGGGGATGATGGAGCATAGCCAGACGATATGATTTTGTAGGGATCACTTTCTTTGGCCTTGTTATTTTGAAAGTTCATGATTACCTTGCTAGTTTGCTTGAAGTATTATTGTTTTCATGTCAATAGCAAACTATTGTTTTGAATCTTACGGATCTGACCATTCATGTCACACGAAAGAAGTTGCAAAGGACAACTATGCTAGTTAGCATTCCACATCAAAAATTCAGTCTTTATCACTTCCCTACTCGAGATCGAGCAGGAGTTAAGCTTGGGGATGCTTGATACGTCTCCAACGTATCTATAATTTTTGATGGTTTCATGCTATTATCTTGTCAAACTTTGGATGTTATGTATTTTTAGTGATTCCCGTAGCATGCACGTATGGTGAACCGCTATGTGATGAAATCTGAGCATGATTAGTATATTGATTGTCATCCTTTGCGTGGCGGTCGGGATCGCGCGATGGTTTATACCTACCAACCCTTCCCCTAGGAGTATGCGTCGAATGCTTTGTTTCGATTACTAATAAAACTTTTGCAACAAGTATATGAGTTCTTCATGACTAATGTTGAGTCCATGGTTTAGATGCATTTTCATCTTCCACCATCACTATCTTCTTAGTGCCGCGCAACTTTCGCTGGTGCACAAAACCCACCATTAGCCTCCCTCAAAACAGCCACCATACCTACCTACTATGCCTTTTTCAAATTCATTTCGAGATATATTGTCATGCAACTACCACCAAGATATGTGCCACCACGTCTACATTGCCTTTGCATGATCGTAAGATAGCTAGCATGATGTTTCCATTGATGTCTATGCCATGCTAGATCTTTGCCACGGTACACTACCGAAGGCATTCCATACAGAGTCATAGTTGCTGTAAGTTTTGAGTTGAAAGTGTGATGATCATCATTATTGGAGCATTGTCCCATGTGAGGAAATAAAAGAGGCCAAAGAAGCCCATAAAAAAGAGAGGCCAAAGAGCCCACCAAAAAAAGAGAGAAAAAGAGAGAAGGGACAATGCTACCACTTTTTCCACACTTGTGCATATTGAGCACCATGATCTTCATGATTGAGAGTCTCTCGTTTTGTCACCACCATATAGCTAGTGGGAAATTCTCATTATATAACTTGGCTTGTATATTCTAATGATAGGCTTCCTCAAAATTGCCTTAGGTCTTCGTGAGCAAGCAAGTTGGATGCACACCCACTAGTTTTCTTTAAGAGCTTTCACATACTTGTAGCTCTAGTGCATCATTTGTATGGCAATCCCTGCTCATTCACATTGATATCTATTGATGAGCATCTCCACAGCTCATTGATATGCCTAGTTAATGTGACTATCTTCTCTTTTTGTCTTGCAACCTTCACCATATTCCACACCATCTATAGTGCTATAACCATGGCTCACGCTCATGTATTGCGTGAGAGTTGAAAATGTTTGAGAAAGTAAAGGTGTGAAACAATTACTTGGCCAATACTGGGGTTGTGCATGATTTAAATTCGTTGTGCAATGATGATAGAGCGTAGCCAGACTATATGATTTTGTAGGGATAACTTTCTTTTGGCCTTGTTATTTTGAAAGTTCATGATTACTTTGCTAGTTTGCTTGAACTATTATTGTTTCCACGTCAATAGCAAACTATTGTTTTGAATCCAATGGATCTGAACATTCACGTCACATAAGAGGAATTACAAAGGACACCTATGCTAGGTAGCATGAAAGCATCAAAAATTCATTCTTATCACTTCCCTACTCGAGGACGAGCATGAGTTAAGCTTGGGGATGCTTGATACGTCTCAAACGTATCAATAATTTTTTATGGTTTCATGTTGTTATCTTGCCTTCTTTGTATGTTTTATGTACCCTTTTTATATCTTTTTGGGACTAACTTATTAATTCAGGGCCAAGTGCTAGTTCCTGTTTTTTCCGTGTTTTTGACTCTTTTCAGATCTGATTTTGGAACGGAGTCCAAATGGAAGAAAAACCCCGAAATAATTTTTTCCCGAACGGAAGAAGTCCAGGGGGCTTTTGGGCCAAGCCAGTTGGGCTCTAGGGAGCCCACAAGCCCCCACTCCGCCACCAGGGGGAGGCGGCGATGGGCAGGCTTGTGGCCTCCCTGGCCGCCCCCTGGCCTAGATCTTTGGCCTATAAATTCCTAAATATTCCGCAAAAAATCAGGGGAGCCTCGAAAATACTTTTCCGCCGCCGCAAGCTTCCGTTTCCGCGAGATCTCATCTGTAGACCCTTCCCGGCGCCCTGCCGGAGGGGACTTTGGAGCCGGAGGTCTTCTTCTTCATCATCATCGCCCCTCCAATGACTCGTGAGTAGTTCACTTCAGACCTACGGGTCCGTAGTCAGTAGCTAGATGGCTTCTTCTCTCTCTTGGATCTTCAATACAAAGTTCTCCATGATCTTCATGGAGATCTATCCGATGTAATCTTCTTTGACGGTGTGTTTGTCGAGATCCGATGAATTGTGGACTTGTGATCAGATTATCTATGATATATATTTGAGTCTTTGCTGATTTCTTATATGCGTGATTTGATATCCTTGTAAGTCTCTCCGAGTCTTGGGTTTTGTTTGGCCAACTAGATCTTTGATTCTTGCAATGGGAGAAGTGCTTGGTTTTGGGTTCTGCCATGCGGTGACCTTTCCCAGTGACAGTAGGGGCAGCAAGGCACACATCAAGCAGTTGCCATCAAGGGTAAAAAGATGGGGTTTTTATCATTGGTTTGAGATTATCCCTCTACATCATGTCATCTTGCTTAAGACGTTACTCTGTTCTTATGGACTTAATACACTAGATGCATGCTGGATAGCGGTCGATGTGTGGAGTAATAGTAGTAGATGCAGAAAGTATCGGTCTACTTGTTTCGGACGTGATGCCTATAGAAATAATCATTGCATATATATCGTCACGACTCTGCACAGTTCTATCAATTGCTCGACAGTAATTTGTTCACCCACCGTCTACTTGCTTTCATGAGAGAAGCCACTAGTAAACACTACGGCCCTCAGGTCTATTCACATCCATCGTTTACAACTCCGCTTTTACTTTGCTTTGTTACTTTGTTGCTTTCAGTTCTCACTTGGCAAACAATCTATAAGGGATTGACAACCCCTTCATAGCGTTGGGTGCAAGCTTTTGTGTTTGTGTAGGATCTTGGGATACTCTTCCGCCGGATTGATACCTTGGTTCTCAAACTGAGGGAAATACTTACCGTCGCTGTGCTACATCACCCTTTCCGCTTCGAGGGAACACCAACGCAAGGCTCTAAGGCCACGGGGGAAATCCTTTGCATACTTGCCTAGGAAGTCCCTTAAGGTGTAGCCGCAGCTGAAGGATTCCTGATGCCGTCGACACAACTATTTCTGGCGCCGTTGCAAGGGATACACAGCAGCCATCACGCTCCTGCAGGCCGACGTCCAGTTCGACATGGTCCGCGACATGCAGGCCAGCGTCAAGCGTGCCGTCTACCTCGGGGCGCTCATCGCCGGCACCGACAAGAGCCGCGTCATCAAGATGATAATGTCCACAACAACCAGGACCTCGCCCCGCCCGCCCGCACGAACACGCCCTAATCTGACACAAATTCTCTCATGTGATTTCGGGGAGAGATTTTAATTGAATTGCCTTCCGTGTATGTCGTCGTTGCTGTAGGCCGTCTTCGATGAGCTATGCAACATGTTGGATGCCGGGAAGCCCGCCTTCGCTCCCAAGAAAGGGAAGCCGTGCGTGGTCATGTTTGTTTGTTTGCAAGGTCAGTCTGCCCTGCCTGCTGCCACGTTATTACTGTATGTCCGAATTCTGTCTTGATATATGATGTTTTAGCAATTGCATCCGCCCAAATGAACATATGCAGTATCCGTTATTCCTTAATTTGGAGGGCATTGTTTCACGGTTAAATTCCATGAGAATACCATTATCTTTCATAGTGACTTGATTACTTCTGATTAAGCTGTTTAGCGGCTTGTTTATATATTTATTTGATGGGGGCAAACCATGGAAACAAATTATTATAGGCCAAGCCTTAGTCACCTTCAATGTTTTTTTTCACTTTGTCGAGCTACTGGCATGTGATTCTCTCCAGCTGACTTTTTTGGTGATACAAGAAGCCATGTAATTGGAGACTTGGAGTTGTAGTGATTAACCATTCTTATGTTCCTTTGGGGTGGATACCTGATGTGTTGCAAATTTTGTTCTATTCTAAAAGAAAGATACACTTTATATTGCAAGTTCTATCATCTTGGATGGGTAGTTTGTAATTAGCGAGTCATTTGAAGGGCCAGTTGTAAGTGATAGATCACATTCTTATCGTACTATTTGGCTTCGGTGTGGGGCTGTTGTTGTTTAGCTGACTGGCTCACTAATGATCAGTTATATGTCTTTTGCACTTTAGTTGCATTGCTTATAATATATTGTTCACAAATCACAAGGCATCGTCTTGTTCATGCAGGTTCTGGGAAAACTACCACTTGTATGAAATATGCCCATTATCATCAAAAGATAGGATTTAAACCGGCACTGGTTTGTGCTGACACATTCAGGGCTGGTGCTTTTGATCAGCTGAAACAAAATGCGACAACGATCATTGTTCCTTTCTATGGAAGGTACACTAGCATCTCTTTACCACTTTGACTGCTAATATTATGATTTGCTATCTCTTGTTTTTCCTAATTGTTGTGTCACTGCAGCTACATGGAATCAGACCCAGTAAAAAATACTGTGAAGGGCGTGGAGAGGTTTAGAAAAGAAAATTGTGATCTCATAATTGTAGATACAAGTGGAAGGCACAAACAGGAAGTGGCTCTGTTTGAAGAAATGCGCCAAGTTTCAGAAGCAACGGTAATACACTCAGAACCCTTACTTTCAGTTGTAACCTGAACCAAATGAAAATCTCACCTTCATTGTCATGATATCATGTAGAAACCAGACCTGGTAATATTTGTGATGGATGGCAGCATTGGTCGGGCTGCATTTTCTTAGGCCCAAGCATTCAGGCAAAGTGTTCCGGTTGATGCTGTAATTGTTACAAAAATGGACGGCCATGCGAAAGGAGGTGGCGCACTTACCGCGTTAGTATTCACTTCCCTTATATTAGACTACCCTCTTGGTGCCATTTAACTGGAGCTCGTTGATGCTCACAGTGGCTTTGAGAGGAAAGCAAGCAAGAGCAGGAAGAAAGTTGCACGAAGAAGAGGGGATTCAAGAGGTTCTACAGATAGGCAGACTAATGAACCTAAGGAAAATTCAAATGCTTCTTTGCTGAAATTACATGAAAAGAGGGGGGAATTTATGAATTCAACTTCGTATGTACACATGCAATTTGGTTTCTTTTGTATTTCATTGTAAGAAAAAAGAGACACGATGGTTGCGGAGGAGTAAATAGGCGAACAAAGAATTGGTATCTATTATTTCACTCCCTTCATTTTTATATAAGGTGTATAAATTTCAGCATAGTGACCAAGACATATAATTATAGATAAGTTAGGTCAAAATTACCGCTATCTAATTTGTGGATTAGCGACAAGTAAATTATTTAGGCTAAAAAAGTAAGAGATACATACAATCAGAAGAGAGGTAGTTTCATTTTTTTCTCTACAAGAAGAGATACATGCAACCAGGAGAGATATACTTTCTTTTTCTCTAGAGGGTCAAGATGGGAATTATGAGAAACTAGAACAAATGCACCTTATATTATAGATTTTTATAAACAACAAATGCACCTTATATAAAGGAACGAAGGGAGTATTGATGAATACACATATACACTTCCAAATAAGAACAATTATTTGACTCATTTGTTTTTTTTGTCCGTAGCAACGCACAGACAGCCAACTAGTATGCAATAATAACAATATATAATACTATAAATTTCACACTCTCGTATATATTCATAATCACACATACTGTATTCTGCAGTGCTACTTGTTTGTATACTTACACAAACCCAAAATCCACATATAACTAACTATACTACTAAAATCTGAGCAACCAATCCATCCGTCACACAACACGTTGGATGGGACTTTCAGTCGCACCCACATCCATCTTCCGCAGGCTCCACCGTTATCCTCTACCACTTGGATTTATGCCCGACGAACAACCGATGGATCTACGAATGCTATTGTCGTCGCTGGATTTGGGGTTTACGACAGCGGGCGACTGAACCTTATCATGGATTGGCTGGGAACCATACCACACCGGCTTCGCCTCTAGCCACTCGACAGTTCGTCGGCAAAGACACGCCCGACCGTCACCCTGGTCGACGCTAGCCCAACGGCTCGCCTTGCCAGTCATAAAGTGCGACGACCGACTGTTGCAAGTGATGCATCGAGTTTCTACCACACCGTAACATTTCGGATGGGTGTTCTTCAAGTGCAAAAAAGATGTGTTATGTACTTGTTTTGATTCGTTTGTTCATCGAATTCGGTGCAATTTCGGTAGCTCATTCTTTGCTCAAACTTATGCGTAGTACGGATGCAAGTTTTGGTGTTAGAAAAAAGAATACATCAATTTATTTATAGCACGAAATTTGGTAGATGTTCATGCACTCGTTGCTAGAATTGAGGCTAGAGATGAGACTAGAGAAAAGGCTAGAGGGGAAGCAACGTCCATTTTTTTAGAATCAAAGAAAAAAGAGTGTGCAAGCTTAAGCATCTGCAGATTAGCAATGAAGACACAGAAAATGTATTAATCCAACTAGTGGAAGCAGTTATGGAAGTTGGATATCTTTTAAAATGTTTAGATGTGGTTCTTGTTTTCTTTGGTCTTGCTCTTGTAGCGAAGAGTTGGTGAAGTACTCCAATGTATCAAAATGTCGTTGAATGAAATAAAGTAGGAAATAAATGTGTTTCAATGGCTGAAAATGAAATAAAGTAGGAAATAAAGTAGAATTGGTGAATGGATCAAAATTTGTTTTTGGAGCATCTCTAGAAAATCCCTCAAAAATTAATCCATTATTCTTTAGTTCCTCCCTTTTATAGGGGTTAGCCATTTCCAAAAAGAATGTTTTCACACAAGTTCATTTAAAAAAAATAAACATAAATTTTTTATTGCATAATTAAACAATGGTATCATATTAAAATCATACCTAACACAATTAATGTTGCACAAGTGTTTAACACAATTAAAGTTAATCAAGCATTTAAAAAAATGTTGAACAAGTGTTTACAAAATGTTAATCAAACATTTGAAAAATATTAAATGTGTATAGAAAAAGTGTTGACCATGTATTAAAAAATGATGAACAAAGTTGATCATGTACATAAAAAGTTAATCAAGCATTTGAAAAAAATGTTGAACAAGTAGTTTTAAAATTTTAAACGTGCATAGAAAAAATGTTGATGATGTATTAAAAACATGATGAAGTTTTTGATCATGTATATAAAAATGTCAATCGAGCATTCCAAAAAAATTGAACAAGTATATGGAAAAATATTAATCAACGTTAAATGTGTTTACAAAAACATGTTGACCATGTGTTCAGAAAATGTAAATATTGCATTTAAAAATGTTGATCAAGCATCTGAAAATAATAAATAGAAATAGAAAAAAAGTTGACCATGTATTGCTAAAATGCTATTCTTGTATTTGAAAAATGTTATCAATCATTTCAAAAAGGTTAGAGTGCGCATAGAAAAATATTTACCATGCATTAAAAAATTGTTTATCTTGTGCTTGAAAAACGTTAATCAAGCATTTTTTAAATGTGTATAGAAAATATGTTGACTATGTATTAAAAAATGTTAAATTGTATTTCAAAAAAGTTAAATGTGTATTCGATTTTTTTTGGTGAAATATAAATAAATGTAGAATGAAAACCAAAAGAAACAAACAAAAACTAAAAAAAGTATAATCAAATAAGAAATGGAATAAACCAAAGGAAAACGGAAATGAAAAATAAAACCAAAGAAACAAATGGAAAAAGAATGAAAAAACAAAGAAGAAAAAAAGAAACCAAAGAAAACATGATGAAGCAGAAAAAATGGAGAAAGAAAAAAAAACGCATTGAAAACCAAGAAGGAAACAAAAGTCGAAGAAACAAATAAATAAATAATGTGTAAACACCGGTTATTTTCCTTCTAGTAGGTCGCATCCTAGTAATAGTACATGAACTCAAAGTCAGCATAGCGGCTAACAGTGTCGCGATGCAACAAGGAGGTCCGCGTTCCTTTTCTTAACTTCATTTTTTGTAAAATATAATCTAGTGGGTCGACCTGATACTATATATAGCCTTAACGCGAGAGGTGCTTCCGTCTCGCTTAATGCAAGATATGCAGGAGCCCTTGAATTTTATGTACTCCCTCTGTAAACTAATATAAGAGTGTTTAGATAACTAGAATAGTAATCTAAATGCTTTTATATTAGTTTACGGAGGGACTAGAAGTTACAAGTACATGTTGCCTAAAAAAAGAAAAATATGTGTAGTTTACTTGCTCTGGTTTTTTGTATGTAGATTTTGAAATGGTTCATACATGCATGATCCAGATCCGTTATGTGGTTTATGTTGTTTACTTTCCGACGACCTAATTGTGTTTTCTTTCTCCTTTCTTCACTTTGATGTACCTAAAGATCAACAATTAGCTCATATGTGTGATTCTTAATCCTGCATGCTCGCTTACAGATTGTATACTATTGAGGTAAAGTGCTGATTGCTTCAGTTTGTTCGCTGGAATGAACCAAAAGCATATTATTTTTGAAATGCATAATACCGCCCTAATTTATTGTTATTGTTGTCATGTGCGGTGAAGGTGTGCTTCATCAAGTCTTGGCGTACACTTTTCAGTTTTATATTTATTATTATTGCAGCATGCTCGTTCTGCTGGCTGCTAATTTGAAATGAAATGAAAGGTGTATAAAGGTCGGAAAGTAAGCAAATGATTTGGGACTTGTAGTGCTATTCTAGGACTAGAAATAGTAGTGCATGATAATTATTGGCAAACTACTGGACTGCAAGCTTCACATCATAATTTGAGCGGGAATTTCACAAAGCACAATAACTAGAAACATCAATCATCCATTATTATTATTACCGGTACAAGAAACCCATGACAACAATATATAAACTCAATGGAGGTAGAGAGTCACATTATACTCGATGATATCTCCCTTGGACGGGTTCACGGAGTTAATACAGTTTATGCATACGGTCCTGAGCAAGCCGTACCCTTGGGCCATTTGAAATGCACCACGACCTCCAATAACGGGGAGCTCTCTGCTTGGATTACTGAATTGGTTTCTTGAGAACATCACAAACGAGCTACCTTTGAACGGACCATCTGTCATCTCACAATCAATAGTTTCCAAGATCGTGTACCCATCTTTCCCCGTTTCAACATACATGCCCTGTGCATTCCCAATCACCTTTGATGTACTTGCGGGCCCCTCGGTGAGCACATCGTCAAACACGTAGACGGAGCTAAAGGGCACTAGACCACGAGCATGGGTTGTGGCATTCTTGTTTTCGGCGACGAGGACCGAGGATGGATCATTCACGCTATGAGTGTTGTGGAGGTAGAAGCGGATGTTCGTCACCTTCCTGCTTCCACTAACCGGGGAAGTATTGCATTGGAGAGATAGAAGGAGGATGGTGAGGAGCAAGAATTGAATTCTCATCTTGCGTTCTTGTGGTTTTTGGATTGTGAATTGAATATGATCGGTGAGAAGGTTTTGTATGTGTATTTATAGTTGGGGAGAGCATATCTTTTGGTATTCGTTATATGGAAGAAAATTAATGAATATAGATAGGAGGATATCTTTTGGTAGTCGATATGTACAAATAATTAATGATTATACTTAAGTATCGCCTATCTTTGGAAAGAAATTAATATGATCCATCTATAGAATATTTGGTTAAATATAGCCTACTTGAAGCAAGGACATTGCAAGCCGGTAGGCATCAGCTTGGTTGGTCGTATGTGGCTTGACCATTGGATGGATATGGGTCCAAGAAGGTTGTGGCATCCAGGTGGCACATCTGGTGGTGAAGCTACGAGGTGTTGCCATGGTGCACACTACAACCATCGACGAGACAATGATGTGATGCATCAACGTGATGACGTCTTCTATTTTGGTAAAATCTCCTTTGGTCGGATTTGTTTCGTAAGACAATGTGAGCATGCTAGTAGAGACGTGGATGATGACATTTGTGGTTGACCTTGACGATGTGTGTTCTGTGGGTAAAAACTGAAAACCCATGATTTTACTTTTGGCTGGATCACTTAGCGTTGATGTTCCCACGTTGTTTTCTATTGAAGGTATTGACTCAAAGTTCTTCTTCGATGTTGATAACCCTAACGTTGCCTTTGGTTCGACCAACAAATATCAACATGCGAGAGAGGTAGGTTGCATAAAAAGAGGCCACATCTTGAGCCTATGACGTGACCATTCTTGATGTTGGACAAATCGTCTTATTGAAAGAAAGATACGAGGTCATCCATGCCCCTCCCTCTGTCTTTCTTCCGTTTCCTTATGCTCCTAATTTGTGGCTTGTGGGGGCGTCAAGTTGGAGCGCTTTCATCCCTTGACCAGGCATGCCTTTAAATCTGAATCTATATAGTGTTCATAGTTCCATGTGTCGGTTGCCATTGACCTCGTCTCACAGACTAATTAGTCTTTCTCCTCCTCCCACCTCAACTTCCCCGCCCCGTTTGTCTTTTGACCGTGACTAATCTTCATGTTAGTTCCTGAATTTGACAGAAACAAACGCTTCTGCTAGATCTAGATCTTATGAGAATCATATATATATATATATATATATATATATATATATATATATATATATATATATATATATATATATATATATAAAAGAGAGCGATCTCCACTACAGTTTATTTCCATATACAACTATGTCATCTCAACATGCAATGTAAAAGAGCCACCTCAACATGGTAAGATGCATGGCAAAAGATCCAGAAAACCATTTAACGATGCATGTGCAAATTATGACAATACTTATATTCCGTAAATATCATACGTATGTTCAATAATCAAATATCCATGTTTTAACTTCAGCAAAATACTACTCCTATATAACAAAACAGTTTCGACAACAACATGCAGATTATCATCTAGTTCACTTTTTGTCTAATTCGTTTGTTGTCTTTGTGTTGAGGTGGCAAAAATCGATATTTAATGACAATTACCAAACATAAGTACATCCAAGACATGTTGAAAACTAATCCAATTCAGAGTGACTATAAACCTTCCTTAAAAACCTTATCTGCTAAATTCAGAGTGACTATAACACATGTGGGTTTTTGACGAAATAGACAAAATGTTTTTATGTATGTAGTACATTTCTAAATATATATTTTTAAAAGGTTTCACTAGGGGAACTATATACGGATATATATAAACATACTTTAAAGTATAAATTCACTCATTTTGTTTCATATGTATCCTATAATGAAATCTTCAAAAAGACTTATATTTAAAAACGGAGGGAGTAATTTAAAAATGTATTTGAGAAGAGTTTTGTAACACCTTAATACGTACTCCTTACGTAAACTAATATAAAAAACGTTTAGATCATTTTTATATTAATTTAGAGAGGAAGTACTTTTTATTTAGGAGTAGTAGTTAGCGATGGGAGGGAAAAGAAGCACACTAGCCGACAAAAGAAGGTTTGCTCTGTTCGTCATCACTTGTCTCCACTCCACCTCATATACTGTATGTATGTATGTATGTATGTACAGTATAGTAAACAAAAAGGAAAGGAAAGGTTGTCCCTTTCCCTGCTCCTCTGCTCCTTTGCTCTGCTCCGTCTAGATCCATCAAACAAACAAAACTCTTGATCCATCACCAGCAGCAGGGGAGATCCATGGATCGTCAACCAGTGGAGTGCGGGCTGGAGGAGGTGGAGCTGCGCGCTGTAGACCTGGAGGCCGAGGAGTCGATCCTGACGGAGGAGCTGGCGGCGGCGTGCAGGGACCCTGGCGTGTTCCGGCTGGTCAACCATGGCGTCCCCAGCAACCTCACCGCCCGCCTGTTGGCGCTGGCGCGCGGGCTGCTGGAGCTGGACGCGGCAACCAAGTCCCGGCTGCCCGGCTACTTCTGCGGCACGCCGGCGCTGGCGGCGCTCCCCGTCAAAGAGCCCAACTGGCTCGAGGGGCTCCACGTCGAGGCTGCCGGCGACACTTGTCTTTGTTCTCCAGACGGAGGCAGTGCCGTGGCGGAGTTCATGGAGGCGGTGAGCGGTGAGTACGTGGCGCACATGGCGCGGATCGCCCGGAAGGTGTTCGACACCCTGGCCAGCGGCGAGCTGGGGCTGGACTCAGAGCAGCGGGCGACGTACCTGACGGAGCGCGGCTGCATCTTCCGTGCGTACCGGTACCCGGCCGCCGCCGCGTCAGGGCAGGTGGGGATGGAGGCGCACACGGACAGCTCGGTGCTGTCGATCCTCAACCAGGACACGGTGGGCGGGCTGCAGGTGCTCTACCGTGGTTGTTGGCGCGCGGTGCGGCCGGTGGAAGGCGCGCTGGTGGTGAACGTGGGCGACATGCTGCAGGCGATGAGCGGCGACGCGTACCGGAGCCCGGAGCACCGGGTGGTGGCGCCGGCCGGGGCGGACAGGATGTCGCTCTGCTACTTCGCGTTCCCGGAGGAGGAGGCCGTCATCGTCGGTGGGCGATGGCGGGGGCGAAGCAGCAGCGGTGGTGAGCAGAGAGAAACACGTCGGTACCAGGGGTTCAGCTACCGTGAGTTCCGGGAGCAGGTGCAGGCGGACGTCAAGGCCACCGGCTCCAAGGTCGGCCTCGCCAGATTCCGCGTCGCCGTCGCCCAATCATAATCATTCCACTTTGATGTTGCCGTCTGGTCTCTTCTTCTTTTCTTCTTCTTCTTATCGTATTTTAGATATATATGTTTGTAACCGGCCGAGAAGGCATTTATTCTATATATATTTTTGTCGTATTTTAGATATATATTTTTTGTTCCCGATTCCTATAATCTTCAAAGAAAGAAAAAATAATCGCACGCCGTCTAGGAGAAAACAATTATCTCTAAATATCTGCCCACCTGAAAACCATCCGATCCTAATGTTGAAATCAATGCAAACAAAAATTTAAAACCCATGCTTCGTAAGGGGCTGATTTGGATCCACTAGTTTAATGCTATGGTTAGACTTTGTCTTAATTCTTCTTTTGTAGTTGCGGATGCTTGCGAAAGGGGTTAATCATTAGTGGGATGCTTGTCCAAGTAAGGGCAGTACCCAAGCGCCGGTCCACCCACATATCAAACTATCAAAGTAACGAACGCGAATCATATGAACATGATGAAACTAGCATGACAGAAATTCCCTTGTGTCCTCGGGAGCGTTTTTCCTCCTATAAGACTTTGTCGAGGCTTGTCCCTTGCTACAAAAGGGATTGGGCCACTTTGCTGCACAGTTGCTACTTATGTTACTTGTTGCTCACTACGAATCATCTCACCACACAATCACTAGTTACCGATAATTTCAATACTTGCAGATTTTACCTTGCTGAAAACCACTTGTCAGATCCTTCTGCTCTTCGTTGGGTTCGACACTCTTACTTATCAAAAGGACTATGATTGATCCCCTATACTTGTGGGTCATCAAGACTCTTTTCTGGCGCCGTTGCCGGGGAGTGAAGCGCCTTTGGTAAGTGGAACTTGGTAAGGAAACATTCATATAGTGTGCTGAAATTTATTGTCACTTGTCACTATGGATACTAATCCTTTGAGGGGCTTGTTCGGGGTATCTTCACCTCGAACGGAAGCACAAAGAGTTGCTCCTCAACCTGCTGCACCTACTGAAAATATTTGCTTTGAATTTTCTTCGGTTATGCTTGAGAAACTGCTGGCTAATCCTTCTACAGGAGATGGAACATAACATCCAGACTTGCAACTAATCTATGTAGATGAAGTTTGTGGTTTATTTAAGCTTGCAGGTGTGCCCGAGGATGAGGTCAAGAAGAAGGTCTTTCCTTTATCTTTTAAGGATAAGGCGTTGACATGGTATAGGCTATGTGATGATACTGGATCATGGGACTACAATCGCTTGAATTTGGAATTTCATCAAAAGTTTTATCCTATGCATTTAGTACATCGTGATCGGAATTATATTTATAATTTTTGGCCTCGTGACACAGAAAGCATCGCTCAAGCTTGGGGGAGGCTTACATCAATGCTATATTCATGCCCCAATCATGAGCTCTCGAGAGAAATTATCATTCAGAACTCCTATGCTCGGCTTTCTCATGATGATCGCACCATGCTTGACACTTCTTGTACCGGTTGTTTTATGAAGAGAGATATTGACTTAAAATGGAATTTATTGGAGAAAAATAAACGCAACTCTGAAGATTGGGAGCTTGAAGAAGGTAAGGAGTCAGGTATGAATTTCACTTTTGATTGTGTTAAATCCTTTGTTGAGACAAATACCTTTAGTGACGTTAGCGCTAAGTATGGAATTGACTCTGAGATAGTAGCTTCATTGTGTGAATCATTTGTTGCTCATATTGATCCCCCCAAAGAGAAGTGGTTTAAATACCATCCTCCTTTAGAAGTCAATGTAGTTAAACCCACTCCAGTTGAAGAGAAAGTCATTGCCTATAATGATCATGTGGTTCCCAGTGCTTACATTGAAAAACCACCTTTCCCTGTTAAGATAAAGGATCATTCTAAAGCTTCAACTGTGATACGTAGAGGCTACATTAGAACACCTACACCCCCTGAGCAAATTAGAGTTGAACCTAGCATTGCTATTATCAAAGATCTTCTGCCTGAAGAAGTTGAGGGACATAATATTCACTTCTGTGAAGATGCTGCTAGAATTGCTAAACCTCACGTTAGAGACAAACATAGGCCTGTTGTTGGCATGCCTGTGGTTTCTGTTAAGATAGGAGATCATTGTTATCATGGTTTATGTGACGTGGGTGCTAGTGTTAGTGCAATACCTCAATCCTTATACGATGAAATTAAAGACGAGATTGCACCTGTTGAGATAGAGCCTATTGATGTCACTATTCAGCTTGCCAATAGAGATACTATCTGCCCTGTGGGAATTGTTAGGGATGTTGAAGTCTTGTGTGGTAAAACGAAGTATCCTGCTGATTTCCTCGTTCTTGCTACCGCACAAGATAGCTTTTGTCCCATCATATTTGGTAGACCTTTTCTCAATACCGTCAATGCTCATATTGATTGTGAGAAGCAAACTCTCACTGTTGGCTTTGAAGGTGTGTCGCATGAGTTCAATTTCTCTAAGTTTGGTAGACAACCTCATGAAAAGGAGTTGCCTAGTAAGCATGAAACTATTGCCTTAGCTTCTATTGCCGTGCCTCCTACTGATCCCTTAGAGCAATACTTGCTTGAGCATGAAAATGATATGCATATGGATGAAAGGGATGAGATAGATAGAGTTGTCTTAGAACAATATCCTATCCTTAGGAATAACTTGCCTGTTGAACTGCTTGGGGATCCACCCCCACCAAAGGGTGATCCTGTGTTCGAGCTTAAACAGTTGCCATATAATCTTAAGTATGCCCACCTTGATGAAAAGGAGATATATCCTATTATTATTAGTGCTAGCCTCTCAGAGCATCAATAAAACAAGTTACTAAAAACTCTGAGGAAGCACCGTGCTACTATTGGATATACTCTTGATGATCTTAAGGGCATTAGTCCTACCCTATGCCATCACAAGATTAAAACTGATCCTGATTTCAAACCAGTTGTTGGTCATCAAAGGAGATTGAATCCTAAGATGAAAGAAGTAGTAAGAAAAGAAATACTAAAGCTCCTGGAAGCAGGTATCATCTATCCTGTTGCTCATAGTGATTAGGTGAGTCCGGTCCATTGCGTTCCTAAGAAGGGAGGCATTACCGTTGTCCCTAATGATAAGGATGAATTGATCCCTCAGAGGATTATTACTGGCTATAGGATGTTGATCGATTTTAGGAACCTGAATAAAGCCACTAGGAAAGATCATTACCCTTTGCCTTTTATCGACCAACTGCTAGAAAGGCTGTCCAAACACACACACTTCTGCTTTCTAGACGGTTATTCTGGTTTCTCCCAAATACCAGTTGCACAATCTGATCAGGAGAAAACCACTTTCACCTGCCCTTTCGGTACCTTTGCTTATTGACGTATGCCTTTTGGCTTATGTAATGCACCTGCCACCTTTCAAAGATGTATGATGGCTATATTATCTGACTTTTGTGAAAAGATTGTCGAGGTTTTCATGGATGACTTTTCTGTTTACGGGTCTTCCTTTGATGATTGCCTCAGCAACCTTGATCGAGTCTTACAGAGATGTAAAGACACCAATCTTGTCTTGAATTGGGAGAAGTGCCACTTTATGGTTAATGAAGGCATCGTCTTAGGACATAAAATTTCTGAAAGAGGTATTGAAGTCGATAAGGCTAAGGTTAATGCAATCGGGAAATTGCCATACCCCACAGATATCAAAGGTATAAGAAGTTTCCTTGGTCATGCTGGTTTCGATAGAAGGTTCATTAAAGACTTCTCTAAGATTTCTAGGCCTCTTACCAATCTCTTGCAAAAGGATATTCCTTTTGTCTTTGACGATGATTGTGAGGAAGCCTTTGAAATACTTAAGAGGGCTTTGATAACTACACGTATTGTTCAACCACCTGATTGGAACTTACCTTTTGAAATCATGTGTGATGCTAGTGATTATGATGTTGGTGCTGTTCTAGGGCAAAGAGTCGATAAGAAGTTGAATGTTATTCACTATGCCAGTAAAACTCTAGACAGTGCCGAGAGAAACTATGCTACTACGGAGAAGGAATTTTTAGCAGCCGTGTTTGCATGTGAAAAGTTCAGGTCTTACATAGTTGATTCCAAAGTCACTATTCACACTAATCATGCTGCTATTAAGTACCTCATGGAGAAGAAGGACGCTAAACCTAGACTTATCAGATGGGTTCTCTTGCTACAAGAATTTGATTTGCACATTGTCGACAGAAAGGGTGCTGATAACCCCGCAGCAGATAACTTGTCTAGGTTGGAGAACGTTCTTGATGACCCACAACCTATTGATGATAGCTTTCCCGATGAGAAATTGAATGTCATCAATGCTTTACGTAGTGCACCGTGGTATGCTGATTATGCAAACTATATCGTTGCCAAATACATACCACCTAGTTTCACGTACCAGCAAAAGAAGAAATTCTTCTTTGCCTTGAGACATTACTTTTGGGATGATCCTCACCTTTATAAGGAAGGAGCAGATGGTGTTATTAGACGTTGTGTACCTGAACATGAACATGGACAGATCCTGCAGAAGTGTCACTCCGAGGCCTACGGAGGACACCATGCGGGAGATAGAACTGCACACAAGGTATTGCAATCAGGTTTCTATTGGCCCACTCTCTTCAAGGATGCTCGTAAGTTTGTCTTGTCGTGTGACGAATGTCAAAGAATAAGTAATATTAGTAAACATCAGGAAATGCCAGTGAACTATTCACTTGTCATTGAACCATTTGATGTTTGGGGCTTCGATTATATGGGACCTTTTCCAAAAACCAACGGGTATACTCATATCCTAGTTGTTGTTGATTACGTCACTAAGTGGGTAGAAGTTATCCCCACTAGTAGTGCTGATCATAACACTTCTATCAGGATGCTTAAAGAAGTTATCTTCCCTAGATTTGGAGTCCCTAGATATCTAATGACCGACGGTGGTTCACACTTCATTCATGGTGCTTTCCGTAAAACGCTTGCTAAGTACGATGTCAACCATAGAATTGCGTCTCCCTATCACCCTCAATCCAGTGGTCAAGTAGAGCTAAGTAATAGAGAGATTAAACTGATTCTGCAAAAGACTGTCAACAGGTCTAGAAAGAATTGGTCTAAGAAGCTCGATGATGCACTGTGGGCTTATAGAACTGCCTATAAGAATCCCATGGGCATGTCTCTGTACAAAAAGGTGTATGGGAAAGCATGTCATTTACCTCTTGAGCTAGTGCATAAAGCTTATTGGGCAATCAAAGAGCTCAACTTTGATTTCAAACTTGCCGGTGAGAAGAGGTTATTTGACATTAGCTCGCTTGATGAGTGGAGAACTTAGGCATATGAGAATGCCAAGCTGTTCAAAGAGAAGGTTAAGAGGTGGCATGATAAGAGGATACAAAAGCGTGAGTTCAATGTAGGTGATTATGTCTTGCTATATAACTCTCGTTTAAGATTCTTTGCAGGCAAGCTTCTCTCTAAATGGGAAGGTCCCTATGTTGTTGAGGAAGTATATCGTTCTGGTGCTATCAAGATCAACAACACGGAAGGTAATTGTCCGAGAGTTGTAAATGGGCAGAGAATCAAGCATTATATCTCAGGTACTCCCATAAATGTTGAAAGCAATATCATCAATACCATAACTCCGGAAGAATACCTAAGGGATATTTATCAGCCTGTTTCAGACTCCGAAAACGAAGAGGTATGTGATTCGGTAAGAAAATAGAGTCCAAAACTTTTCCAGTAGGAAATTTTCTCCGTTTTGGAATATTTGAAAAAATACAAAAATTGGAGGTAGTCCGGAAAGTGCGCGAGGAGGCGACAAGCCTGCACGGCGCGGGACCACCCCCTGGCCGCGCCGTGAGGGCTTGTGGCCTCCTCGTGCGCCTCCCGGACTCCATTTTCATGCAGGGTACTCCTTCTGGTCTGGAAAAATCATTATATATACTCCCGTTTGGTCTGACCCCTGCATCAAGCAGATTTCCTCTGTTTTCGTTTCAAGCCTGTTTTCTGCCGCAGATTTAGAGCAAGATGTCGTCTCAGGAATATGTGGGGGAGAACAATCTCCCTCGATCCTATGGAGAAGTAGATGCTGATCTGAAAAGAATGGAGGCCAAGGAGAGGCTACCTAAAGAAACCAAGGGCAAAACTAAGGAGAGGAATCAGGCGTGAGATGAAGTGCAATTTGTTCTCAACAAGGAAGAAGTTGAAGAAGTGGATTTCCTCCAACCCTACCTCCACCTACTGTCTCCATCCTTGATTGAACTTTTGAGGTTTTGTGAAACAACTCGTGCTCGCAATACTTGTCTCACTCGTGAAGTTGTTTTGCTAGAAAAACATATCGCAGATCTCCAAGGTATAAATCAAAGATTAATGGCCCTTTTGGAGTCAAAGTTTGCAACAACTCCACCATCGCCACCACCAAAGGAAGACAACTGAGCATTGGTATGGGAAATCCCCTTGGCTTGTGCCAAGCTTGGGGGAGTTGCCCCGGTATCGTATCACCATCACATCTTTTGCCTTTACCTTTGTTTTAGTTTTCCTTTTCAGTTTTCTCTTTCTCTAGTAGTTTAAAAGTCTTAGTGTTTTAGTCTCGAGTTTTTCTTTGTGCCACCTCCGAAGTATTCGAGCTCGTGAGCCATATAATAAAGAGTGTCTTAGTTGAAGGACTTTGCCTCTTGCCATGATCAAAAGAGTGAGAATAGAACAAAAGCATGAAAGATCATGTAATGATCTTATGGGCAGTGATGGCTTCACATATAAAAAGAATGAGGATTGAAACTTGTTGAGGGTAGGCAAACGTAGACCTTGGTCATTGTTGCAATTAATAGGAAGTGATAAGAAAGGAGAGGTTCACATATAAATATATCATCTCTGACACCACCTATGATAGTGAACACTCACTAAACTATTGCATGCCTAGAAGTAGATGTTGGACAAGGAAGACAGCATAATGAATTGTGTTTGCTTGGCTTCGAACAATGTTATATGATTAGAGATCCCTTCGCATGTGACGATTGCTTCCACCACATATAAGCTAAACCTCCCGCACCAAGTAGAGATACTACTTGTGCATCCATAAACCTTCAAACCAGTTTTGCCATGAGTGTCCACCATACCTACCTATGGATTGAATAAGATCCCTCAAGTAAGTTGTCATCGGTGCAAGCAATAAAAATTGCTCTCTAATATGTATGATCTATTAGTGTGTGGAAAATAAGCTTTATACGAACCTGTGATGAGGAAGACAAAAAAGCGACAGACTGCATAATAAAGTTCTTTATCACAAGAGGCAATATAAAGTGATGTTCCTCCGCACTAAGAGGACACGCATCCAAACCTCAAAAGCGCATGACAACCTCTGCTTCCCTCTACGAAGGGCCTATCTTGTACCTTTACTTCTTGCCCTTGAAAGAGTCATGGTGATCTTCAACAATTCCCTATCTCGCCTTTATCTTGGCTAACGTCACATGCTTGGGAAAGATCTATATTCATATGTCAACTTGGAGGTAAGTATTCATGAATTATTATTGTTGACATTACCCTTGAGGTAAGCAGTTGGGAGGCAAAACTGTAAGCCCCTATCTTTCTCTGTGTCCAGCTGAAACTTTGATCTCTTGAGTACCACATGAGTTGTAGCAATTGTAGAGAACGAAAGAATGATTGAGTATGTGGATTTGCTTTACAAGCTCTGATTTGACTATTTCTGATGTTGTGATAAATTGCAATTGCTTCAATGACTAAAGGCTATCGGTTGTTACTTCTCGGTAAGGTTCTTGATCCATGCTTTACTTTGTGAAGGAATTATCACTTTAGTATGAGAGATTATATGTTAGTATTGCTGTTCTGATCTTGATCATGATGCATGCATGTTCGTATCTTGTTTTGTCGACACCTCTCTCCCTAAACATGTGGACATATTTATTGAGCTAGGCTTTCGCTTGAGGACAAGCGAGGTCTAAGCTTGGGGGAGTTGATACGTCCATTTTGCATCATGTTTTCATGTTGATATTTATCACTTCTTGGGCTGTTATTTCACTTCACGGTACAGTTCTTATGCCTTTTCTCTCTTATTTTGCAAGGTTTACATGAAAAGGGAGAATGCCGGCAACTGGAATTCTGGCCTGAAAGTGGAGCAAAGTTGAGATACCTATTCTACGAAACTCGAAACGCCGTAAAAATCAACGAGGATTTTTTTCCTGATTTATCAAAAATAATTGGCCGAAGAAGTGCCAGAGGGGCGCCAGGGGGTGGCCACAAGCCTACAGGGCAGGGCCACCCCCCAGGTCGCGCCATGGGGGCTTGTGGGCACCCTGCTGGCCCACTTTCCCCCCTCTTTTCCTATATGAAGGGTTTCGTCCAGAAATAAAATCAGGGAGGAGCTTTTTCGTGGATTCGCCGCCGCCACGAGGCGGAACTTGAGCAGAACCAATCTAGAGCTCCGGCAGGACGATCCTGCCGGGGAAACTTCCCTCCAGGAGGGCGAAATCATCGCCATCGTCATCACCAACACTCCTCTCATCGAAGGGGACTCATCACCATCAACATCTTCATCAGCACCATCTCATCTCCAAACCCAAGTTCATCACTTGTAACCAATCTCCATCTCGCGACTCCGATTCGTACTTGCAAAGTTGTTAGTAGTGTTGATTACTCTTTGTAGTTGATGCTAGTTGGATTACTTGGTGGAAGAGTTTATGATCAGATCCTTGATGCTACTCATTACCTCTCTGATCATGAATATGATTATGCTTTGTGAGTAGTTACTTTTGTTCCTGAGGACATGGGATAAGTCATGCTAATAGTAGTCATGTGAATTTGGTATTCGTTCGGTAATTTGATATGTTGTATGTTGTTTTTCCTCTAGTGGTGTTATGTGAACGTCGACTACATAACACTTCACCATTATTTGGGCCTAGAGGAAGGCATTAGGAAGTAGTAAGTAGATGATGGGTTGCTAGAGTGACAGAAGCTTAAACCCTAGTTTATGCGTTGCTTCGTAAGGGGCTGATTTGGATCCACTAGTTTAATGCTATGGTTAGACTTTGTCTTAATTCTTCTTTCGTAGTTGCGGATGCTTGCGAGAGGGGTTAATCATAAGTGGGATGCTTGTCCAAGTAAGGGCACTACCCAAGCCCCGGTCCACCCACATATCAAACAATCAAAGTACCGAACGTGAATCATATGAACATGATGAAACTAGCATGACAGAAATTCCCGTGTGTCCTCGGGAGCGTTTTTCCTCCTATAAGACTTTGTCCAGGCTTGTCCCTTGCTACAAAAGGGATTGGGCCACTTTGCTGCACCATTGCTACTTTTTTTACTTGTTGCTCGCTACGAATCATCTCACCACACAATCACTTGTTACCGATAATTTCAGTACTTGCAGATTTTACCTTGCTGAAAACCACTTGTCAGATCCTTCTGTTCCTCGTTCGGTTCGACACTCTTACTTATCGAAAGGACTATGATTGATCCCCTATACTTGTAGGTCATCAAACGGACACCTTCGGAGATACCTGTAGAACATCTTTATAGTCACCAAGTAATGTTGTGACGTTTGATACACACAAGGTATTCCTCCGATGTCGGTGAGTTACATGATCTCATGATCATAGGAATGAATACTTGACACGCAGAAAAAATAGCAACAACATGACACGATCACATGCTACGTTTATAATTTGGGTCTTGTCCATCACATCATTCTCCTAATGATGTGATCCAGTTATCAAGTGACAACACTTGCATATGGCCAGAAAACCTTAACCATCCTTGATAAATTGGCTAGCCAACTAGAGGCTTAATAGGGACATTGCTTTGTCTATATATCCACACATGTATCTACACTTTCATTCAATACAATTATATCATGGATAATAAACAAGGGTTTAGGGTTTTCCCCCACGCTCCAAACTTTTGCTCACTTTTCCCCTCTTCCTTAGCTGAAACTCTCACAAATGCTCATAGCGGCCGTTTGTTGTCTTGACCGTCCATTGACCGTTTGTTGTCTTGACCGTGACCGTCAATTGCTGACGAGTGGGGCCGAGTCTTCAGCTGACTATTGTTTGCTGACGGGTGGGACCGCAAGGAGACACGTATTGGGCAGCTTGTCTGAATCTGAAACATATCTAGATAGGCCGCACGGCACCGCGCCGCCCCGCCTCCTCCGCCGACGTCGTGCCGCGTCCACCGCAGTTGTTTCCTCCACCCTATGCCCCTATTCCGTTCATCGGAGACGTCGCGTCTCCGCCAGATATAGCCCACCTCCCCATCTAGGATTACATGGCGATGTTGAGTGAGGACGCCCGGAATGCAGTCGCCCGCGGAGAGGATTGGGTCGAATCCGCGGCAGATAATTCATGGGTTAAACCTGGGTAAGCATTGTTTCCTCTCGACTTGACGTTCTAAGTCGTATTGTAGGCCGTATTTGACTTCTGTTTGCTTGAATCGTTCGAATTTGTGCTTGATTTTACCCGGCTAACTGAAGCCTTTATTTCCTTCAACAAAATAGGATTGATCCCGCGCTGGCTTTCCGGCTGGCGATTAGAATGGAAACTAGTGTGTTGCGTGGTACTAAAGCGCATTTGATTTCATCATTTTTCTATCCCAAAGTGGTAGAAACCAGCATATCTTTCAAAGATTTGCAAGTTGAGCTCAGAAACACATATCCCTGGAGTGATGACGATGTTGTTGAACTGAATACTTCAGCAGTGGCGAGCAAAGATTTCTCCCACTAACTTGCGAAGATCATATGCGGTTGCTTTTTGCTGGGATTGCTGGCTGTCGATTCGGTAAACTCCAAATCGATGTGGTTCAGCCACGCGCAGAACGGGTGAAGGGGAAGGGAGTTCAGACATCATCTGCCTGTGCTAATAGCCAGCACCCCGGCACTCCTTGTAGGTCGACACCAAGTAAAGCAAGTGGTTCATGGAGCCACAACATGCCTGCTGCCAATTGTGGTTCCGATTCAGCTGCTGCTTCTCGTGTACCTTCTGCAGTTGGTGTAGAAGAGGATGCAGAACCTGACGAGGTAGTGCCTACAAATGATGATGAAGACGAGATGATGTTTCCTGAACTGGTCGATGTAGCCAGTCAGCAAGCAGTGGATGACGAATATATGGAGGAGCCCATCAGCCAAGCTAGGTTTGATGACACTGACGATGAAGAGAAGGTGGAGAACATGGACAGCTTAATCGAGGATGAATACGATGGTGATGACATGCCAACAATTGAGTGGAACAGGGAAAAACCTGAGCTTAGTGTAGGTACCATTTTCCAATCAATGGTGGACTGTCGGAATGCAGTGACAACATGGTGCATTATATCTGAAAACACGTATAAGATTAAAAGGAGTGAGCCAGCAAGGTTCACAGTTTTTTGTCCATATCCTAGGTGTAGGTGGAAGTTGCATGCATCTCGTATGAGAAAGAGCAAATATATTCAGGTAATCCAAGTTCAGTTAGTAATTTAGTTTCAGATTGTTGAATAAGGTTTCTTAACTATTTTTTACCCTTTTATTTTGTTTCAGATAAAGAAAAACCCACACAAGCACACCTGTCCACCTGGAGGGGGAGGGGGGAAGGCCAAAACCAAGCTAGCAAAAACTAGGTGGGTGGCAGATGCTATATTGGATTGGCTGAGAGAAGAACCTAGACTTGGTCCAACAGCACTCCATGGGAAGCTTTTTGAGAAGTACAAGATAGAAATTCCTTACATGAGAATTTTCAATGCTAGGGAAAAGGCTCTTGACATAATTAATGGTCAACGGAATGACAGTTTTCAGCTGCTTTACACTTTCAAAGCTGAAGTGGAGATGGCAAGTCCAGGGAGTGTTGTAGAGATTGACAAGCATACAGTTCAATTCAAAATAAAAGGGAAGTCATTTTAGAAGGAGTGCTTCAGAAGGGCTTTTGTTTGTTTCAAGGCTTGCTGGCAGGGGTTTTTAGATGGTTGCAGGCCCTATTTGGCTGTAGATGCTACACATTTGACTGGAAGATGGAGAAGACAGCTAGTAGCAGCTTCTGCAGTTGATGGACACAACTGGCTATTCCCAGTTGCATTTGGTGTGGTGGAGGCAGAGTCTGAGGAAAGTTGGGTCTGGTTTCTGCAGCAGTTGCGCAACATTATAGGCACACCCCCAGGTTTGGCTATACACACAGATGCTTGCAAGGGTTTAGAGAGTGCAGTGGAAATTGTATTCCCTGGAGTGGAGCATAGGGAATGTATGCGACACCTAACGCATAATTTCAAAAAGAAGTTCAAAGGTAAAGTTTATGATGAGAACTTATGGCCAGCATCATAGACATGCAGCAAAAGGAAGCATGAACACCATTTGAGAGTGTTGTATGCTCAAAATCCTCTTGTGAAGGAGTACATGGATGCACATCATGGTAAGGTGTGGTCAAGAAGCAAATTCAATGAAATCTGCAAAGTAGATTATGTGACCAGTAACCTTGCAGAGTGCTTCAATTCAAAGTTCAAGTCAGTGAAAGGGCTCTTGTTGTGGCAAGCATTTGACAAGATGAGGCAAATGATCATGATAAAGATGGCTCTTCGCAAAAGAATTGCAGAAACACAATATGTTGGTCATCAAATGCTCCCATCACTGATTAAGGCATTGCACTTGAAGGCAAGAGGCCTGAAGATGAAATTTATTCGATCTGGTACATATGAGGCACAGGTTACCTATACTGACACTAAAAATAGGGTATGTAGGTATCCTGTGAACCTAAGTACTAGAGAATGTACTTGTAGGCAATGGCAGATCCGTGGGAAGCCATGCATACATGCCCTACATCTGATGACCGTTTTGAAGCTATAAGAGAGGAAGAGGAGGGGGTAATTGTTCCAATTGTGCCTTTAAAGATTACTGAACCCATAGATGACCGTCAAATGGTCGTCAAGTGCTCGGCGAGTGGAACTACTCCATCAGCACCTCCACGGGGAAAACACAAAGTAAAGCCCAAGATCAAAAGGAACAAGAGTCTGAAAGAAAAGAGCATCTCAACTAGGGAAACCAGGAGCAAGACTGTGAAGCCAGCTGCAAACACAAGGAGCAAGTCAAAAATTTGAATTAAGTTGTTGGAAAATGTTTGTGTTGTCAATTTGAGGGCGAGTCGATCGCTTAAAACTTGGTAGATTTGTATTAAGATGTTGGCATCTTAAAACTTGGTAGCTTTGAGCTACTGTAATAATGTTGGCATCAGTTGTAATAATGTTGGCATCAGTTGTAATAATGTTGCTTCTACTTTGGTTCCTTATTTGAGTCAAAATTCAAATTTCCATCAAAATTTGAATTTAAATCAATATTTGAATTTGGGCCAAAATTTGGATTCGAGCCAAAGTTGAAGTTGAACATTGGAGGTTCATTGCTCTGTCCGGTGTATTCGATCGAGCATTTCAAGTCCAATATTCTTAGGTGAACAGTCCGAATGAGAAATGTGCTAGAAACGAGCTCGAAAGCTAGGGTAAACAGCCCTATTTGAAATCATGTTTTTTTACCTTCCCTAAATGAGACATATATATTTTTATTAACACTTGTTCCATATATATAGGGTAAAAAACGAAGTCTCACTATTTATTGATTAATATTCATATTACTACATTTTTTTGAAAAAATATGCTTTTAATTCAAAACCGTCAAATAACACGTTTTAGATATGAAAATGAAAAAGTAAGTTCAGATCCTTCTTATTCACTCCAAAATGAAGCTATGGAGATTTTTCTGATTTTTTTAATTACTTTTTTTTCAAACCCTAAACCCTCTCTCCCTAAACCCTAAACTCTGAAAATGTTCATAGGTGATAACTCATTTTTGTGAAAGCTTTTTTCATGAAAATGACCTACACCAAGTTTATATTTTTTTCTCATAACCTTGTCACATATGACGGCTATGTGCGCAAGAATTACAACATTTTGATTTTTTTTGAATTTTTTAAAAACATTTGAACTTGATTTCGACACGTCACTTCAAAAATGACTTTTCAAAAAAACGCCCCTATACCGAATTTATATTTTTTATGGTAACTAGGTCTCATAAACAGACGAACTACGTTTGTTTTATATTTTTGCGATTTTTTCTAATTTAGTTATGGCCATTTGAAATCTGGTCAAACCCTAATAACCCCGTTGACTCGCTCATAACCCCGCAGAAATGGTCCAAACCCTAGCGTCGAACGTCCGCCGTCGGATCATACCCTAGCGCCAAACACCACCCGTCAGATGTGGGCAGGCATGCGCGATCCGCGTGATGCATCCTGATTGGCTACTGCACTGACCTTCTCGGCTTTTTACGATCTGCCCCACTTTACATATGAAATTGTATTTTTCGCACATGACCACCACATGCCAGTGTTAAGAGTTGGTTCAAATATTCAAACTGCAAAATACAATGTGGCAAATCGTCAATATAGCTTCCCCTTCTCCTCTTCTCCATGTGACAGACAAAGGCATCGAGCAGATCGAGCAATTCCTCTGTTTCTTTCCCCATCTTCTCGTTCTTCTTCCTCTCGACCAATTCCTCTGTTTTTTCCTCTCGGGCGATATGTCGACCTCCTCGTCAGCCCCCCGTTCCACGTGGCCGGTGTATGGTCCAGTGTCGATGACTCGATGCGTTGACTGCCCACGGATTGCGCCACTGAAGCGGTTGACTTCGAAGGAGGAGAAGAATGGGAACTTTGGGTGCGAGTTCGTCAAATGCGAGAGCAAGCCCGAGGGGCAGGTTAGATCTGAGTTTTCCTTGCATCCTTTATATCTGTCAGATTTGGATTTAGGTTACATGATTTCGTTTCAGATCGTGAAGAAATGCCACCATTTCTAGTGGATGGATGATTACATCCAGTGGCTTCAAGGGTTGGGCTTGCTGGATTCGAGGGGGGATGCAGTCCGCGAGTTCAATCTGCCCCATGGCAGTGCCGCTCCGGAGCAACAGCGCGTCCGGAATACCCGACGGTGGTAGATGTCGAACTGAAGACGGAATTGAAGAAGATGAACAAGAACTTCAAGCAGCTGATTGAGTTGAAGAAGCAATCCAATCTGATAGCTTTAGGAATACTTGCTCTAGGATTTTTTTACTTGATGGCCATCTCTCGTTAGAGATGTTTGTCTACTGTTGTTGCCACTATTTAGCAATCCTCGTATGTTTATCTCAAATGAAACTCTGTTTAGTGCAACTGTCGATCTCTGGATGTATGCAGTTTACTGTTAAGTTTCGACACTTTCAGTTTCGACAGAAGACAACTACCAGTTCGGTGATAGGATTATTTTGTTAGCTAATAACCTCGAGTGTTGGGTCATACCCTAGCTCGTCAGATGATAGTAAGCAGTACTTGTTGGAATTATGCCCTAGAGGCAATAATAAATATAGTTAATGTTATAATTCCTGTATCAAGATAATAGTTTATTATCCATGCTATAATTGTATTGAATGAAGACTCATTTACATGTGTGGATACATAGACAAAACACCATCCCTAGCATGCCTCTAATTGGCTAGCCAGTTGATCGATGATAGTCAGTGTCTTCTAATTATGAACAAGGTGTTGTTGCTTGATAACTGGATCACGTCATTGGGAGAATCACGTGATGGACTAGACCCAAACTAATAGACGTAGCATGTTGATCGTGTCATTTTGTTGCTACTGTTTTCTGCGTGTCAAGTATTTATTCCTATGACCATGAGATCATATAAGTCACTGACACCGGAGGAATGCTTTGTGTGTATCAAACGTCGCAACGTAACTGGGTGACTATAAAGATGCTCTACAGGTATCTCCGAAGGTGTTGGTTGAGTTAGTATGGATCAAGATTGGGATTTGTCACTCCGTGTGACGGAGAGGTATCTCGGGGCCCACTCGGTAATACAACATCACACACAAGCCTTGCAAGCAATGTAACTTAGTGTAAGTTGCGGGATCTTGTATTACGGAACGAGTAAAGAGACTTGCCGGTAAACGAGATTGAAATAGGTATGCGGATACTGACGATCGAATCTCGGGCAAGTAACATACCGAAGGACAAAGGGAATGACATACGGGATTATACGAATCCTTGGCACTGAGGTTCAAACGATAAGATCTTCGTAGAATATGTAGGATCCAATATGGGCATCCAGGTCCCGCTATTGGATATTGACCGAGGAGTCTCTCGGGTCAAGTCTACATAGTTCTCGAACCCGCAGGGTCTGCACACTTAAGGTTCGACGTTGTTTTATGCGTATTTGAGTTATATGGTTGGTTACCGAATGTTGTCCGGAGTCCCGGATGAGATCACGGACGTCACGAGGGTTTCCGGAATGGTCCGGAAACGAAGATTGATATATAGGATGACCTCATTTGATTACCGGAAGGTTTTTGGAGTTACCAGGAATGTACCGGGAATGACGAATGGGTTCCGGGAGTTCACCGGGGGGGGCAACCCACCCCGGGGAAGCCCATAGGCCTTGGGGGAGACACACCAGCCCTTAGTGGGCTGGTGGGACAGCCCACAAGTGCCCTATGCGCCAAGGAGAAGAAAATCAAGAGAGAAAGAAAAAAAAGGAGGAGGTGGGAAGGGAGGGGGACTCCCTCCCACCAAACCTAGTCCAACTCGGTTTGGGGGGGGGGGAGTCCTCCCCCTTGGACTCGGCCGACCCCCTTGGGGCTCCTTGAGCCCCAAGGCAAGGCCCCCTCCCTCCCACTATACGGAGGTTTTAGGGCTGATATGAGACGACTTTTCCACGGCAGCCCGACCACATACCTCCACGGTTTTTCCTCTAGATCGCGTTTCTGCGGAGCTCGGGCGGAGCCCTGCTGAGACAAGGTCATCACCAACCTCCGGAGCACCGTCACGCTGCCGGAGAACTCTTCTACCTCTCCGTCTCTCTTGCTGGATCAAGAAGGCCGAGATCATCGTCGAGCTGTACGTGTGCTGAACGCGGAGGTGCCTTCCGTTCGGTACTAGATCGTGGGACTGATCACGGGATTGTTCGCGGGGCGGATCGAAGGACGTGAGGACGTTCCACTACATCAACCGCGTTCTCTAACGTTTCTGCTGTACGGTCTACAAGGGTACGTAGATCTCTCATCCCCTCTCGTAGATGGACATCACCATGATAGGTCTTCGTGCGCGTAGGAAAATTTTTGTTTCCCATGCGACGTTCTCCAACAGTGGTATCAGAGCTAGGTTCATGCGTAGATGTCTTCTCGAGTAGAACACAAAAGTTTTTGTGGGCGGTGATGTGCGTTTTGCTGCCCTCCTTAGTCTTTTCGTGATTCCGCGGTATTGTTGGATTGAAGCGGCTTGGACCGACATTACTCGTACGCTTACGAGAGACTGGTTTCATCGTTACGAGTACCCCCCTTTGCTCAAAGATGACTGGCAAGTGTCGGTTTCTCCAACTTTAGTTGAATCGGATTTGACCGAGGAGGTCCTTGGATGAGGTTAAATAGCAACTCATATATCTCCGTTGTGGTGTTTGCGTAAGTAAGATGCGATCCTACTAGATATCCTTGGTCACCACGTAAAACATGCAACAACAAAATTAGAGGACGTCTAACTTGTTTTTGCAGGGTATGATTGTGATGTGATATGGCCAACGATGTGATGTGATATATTGGATGTATGAGATGATCATGTTGTAATAGAAATATCGACTTGCACGTCGATGGTACGGCAACCGGCAGGAGCCATAGGGTTGTCTTTATACTAACGTTTGTGCTTGCAGATGCGTTTACTATTTTGCTAGGATGTAGCTTTAGTAGTAATAGCATAAGTAGCACGACAACCCCGATGGCAACATGTTGATGGATGATCATGGTGTGGCGCCGGTGACAAGAAGATCGTGCCGATGCTTTGGTGATGGAGATCAAGAAGCACGTGATGATGGCCATATCATGTCACTTATGAATTGCATGTGATGTTAATCCTTTTATGCACCTTATTTTGCTTAGAACGACGGTAGCATTATGAGGTGATCTCTCACTAAAATTTCAAGACGAAATTGTGTTGTCCCCGATTGTGCACCGTTGCTACAGTTCGTCGTTTTGAGACACCACGTGATGATCGGGTGTGATAGACTCAACGTTCACATACAACGGGTGCAAAACAGTTGCGCACGCGGAACACTCGGGTTAAGCTTGACGAGCCTAGCATGTGCAGACATGGCCTCGGAACACATGAGACCGAAAGGTCGATCATGAATCATATAGTTGATATGATTAGCATACGGATGCTTACCACTGAAACTATACTCAACTCACGTGATGATCGGACTTGGGATAGTGTAAGTGGATCATGAACCACTCAAATGACTAGAGAGATGTACTTTTTGAGTGGGAGTTTAGCATAAAATTTGATTAAGTTGAACTCTAATTATCTTGAACATAGTCTAAGTTCACTTTGAATATATTAGTGTTGTAGATCATGGCTCACGTGACAGTCATCCTGAATTTTAATACGTTCCTAGAGAAAGCTAAGTTGAAAGATGATGGAAGCAACTTTGTAGACTGGGCTCGTAATCTTAAGCTAATCTTACAAGATGGGAAGAAGGATTATGTCCTTAATGCTGCGCTAGGAGATGAACCACCCGCTACGGCTGATCAGGATGTTAAGAACGCTTGGTTAGCACGTAAGGAGGACTACTCAATAGTTCAATGTGCAGTCTTGTATGGCTTAGAACCGGGACTTCAACATCGCTTTGAGCGTCATGGAGCATTTGAGATGTTCCAGGAGTTGGAGTTTATCTTTCAGAAGAACGCCCGGATCGAGAGGTATGAGACCTCCGATAAATTCTATGCTTGCAAGATGGAGGAAAACTCGTCTGTCAGTGAACATGTGCTCAAAATGTCTGGGTACTCAAACCGTCTAGCTGAACTGGGGATTGAACTCCCGCAAGAAGTTATCACTGACAGAATCCTTCAATCAGTGCCGCCAAGCTACAAAGGCTTTGTGTTGAACTACAACATGCAAGGGATGAACAAGTCTCCCGGCGAGTTGTTTGCGATGTTGAAAGTCGCAGAGTCTGAACTCCGTAAAGAGCATCAAGTGTTGATGGTGAATAAGACCACTAGTTTCAAGAGAAACGGCAAAGGCAAGAAGGGCAATTCGAAGAAGAGCGGCAAGCCTGTTGCCAATCCGCCGAAGAAACCCAAAGCTGGACCTAAGCCTGAAACGGAGTCTTTCTATTGCAAGGGTATGGGTCAGTGGAAGCGCAATTGCCCCAAGTATCTGGCAGATAAGAAGGCGGGCAAAGAAAAATCAGGTATATTTGATATACATGTTATTGATGTGTACTTAACCGGCTCTCGTAGTAGTGCCTGGGTATTCGATACCGGTTCTGTTGCTCATATTTGCAACTCGAAGCAGGAACTGCGGAATAGACGAAGGCTGGCGAAAGACGAAGTGACGATGCGCGTAGGAAATGGTTCCAAGGTTGATGCAATCGCTGTCGGCACAGTGTCACTTCAGCTACCATCGGGATTACTGATGAACTTAAATCATTGTTATTTAGTGCCTGCGTTGAGCATGAACATTATATCGCGTTTCTGCGGAGCTCGGGCGGAGCCCTGCTGAGACAAGGTCATCACCAACCTCCGGAGCGCCGTCACGCTGCCGGAGAACTCTTCTACCTCTCCGTCTCTCTTGCTGGATCAAGAAGGGCGAGATCATCATCGAGTTGTACGTGTGCTGAACGCGGAGGTGCCGTCCGTTCGGTACTAGATCGTGGGACTGATCACGGGATTGTTCGCGGGGCGGATCGAGGGACGTGAGGACGTTCCACTACATCAACCGCGTTCTCTAACGCTTCTGTTGTACGGTCTACAAGGGTACGTAGATCTCTCATTCCCTCTCGTAGATGGACATCACCATGATAGGTCTTCGTGCGCGTAGGAAATTTTTTGTTTCCCATGCGACGTTCTCCAACAGTACTTGAGCAGCACGAGGGATATACATGTTGGGGAACGTCGCATGGGAAACAAAAATTTTCCTACGCGCACGAAGACTTATCATGGTGATGTCCATCTACGAGAGGGGATGAGTGATCTACGTACCCTTGTAGATCGTACAGCAGAAGCGTTAGAGAACGCGGTTGATGTAGTGGAACGTCCTCACGTCCGTCAATCCGCCCCGCGAACAATCCCGCGATCAGTCCCACGATCTAGTACCGAACAGACGGCACCTCCGCGTTCAGCACACATACAGCTCGACGATGATCTCGGCCTTCTTGATCCAGCAAGAGAGACGGAGAGGTAGAAGAGTTCTCCGGCAGCGTGACGGTGCTCCGGAGGTTGGTGATGATCTCGTCTCAGCAGGGCTCCGCCCGAGCTCCGCAGAAACGCGATCTAGAGGAAAAACTATGGAGGTATGTGGTCGGGCAGCCGTGAGAAAGTCGTCTCAAATCTGCCCTAAAAGCCCCATATATATAGGAGGAGGGAGGGGGACCTTGCCTTGGGGTCCAAGGTACTCCCAAGGGGTCGGCCGAGCCAAGGGGGGAAGGACTCCCCCCCCAAACCGAGTTGGACTTGGTTTGGTGGGAGGAGTCCCCCTCCCTTCCCACTTCTTCCCTCTTTTTTTTTCTTTTCCTTTGATTTCTTTCTCTTGGCGCATAGGCCCCCTTGGGGCTGTCCCACCAGCCCACTAAGGGCTGGTGTGTCTCCCCAAAGCCTATGGGCTTCCCCGGGGTGGGTTGCCCCCCCCCCCCCCCCCGGTGAACTCCCGGAACCCATTCGTCATTCCCGGTACATTCCCGGTAACTCCGAAAACCTTCCGGTAATCAAATGAGGTCATCCTATATATCAATCTTCGTTTCCGGACCATTTCGGAAACCCTCGTGACATCCGTGATCTCATCCGGGACTCCGAACAACATTCGGTAACCAACCAAATAACTCAAATACGCATAAAACAACGCCGAACCTTAAGTGTGCAGACCCTGCGGGTTCGAGACCTATGCAGACATGACCCGAGAGACTCCTCGGTCAATATCCAATAGCGGGACCTGGATCCCATATTGGATCCTACATATTCTACGAAGATCTTATCGTTTGAACCTCAGTGCCAAGGATTCGTATAATCCCGTATGTCATTCCCTTTGTCCTTCGGTATGTTACTTGCCCGAGATTCGATCGTCAGTATCCGCATACCTATTTCAATCTCGTTTACCGGCAAGTCTCTTTACTCGTTCCGTAACACAAGATCCCGCAACTTACACTAAGTTACATTGCTTGCAAGGCTTGTGTGTGATGTTGTATTACCGAGTGGGCCCCGAGATACCTCTCCGTCACACGGAGTGACAAATCCCAGTCTTGATCCATACTAACTCAACTAACACCTTCGGAGATACCTATAGAGCATCTTTATAGTCACCCAGTTACGTTGCGACGTTTGATACACACAAAGCATTCCTCCGGTGTCAGTGAGTTATATGATCTCATGGTCATAGGAATAAATACTTGACACGCAGAAAACAGTAGCAACAAAATGACACGATCAACATGCTACGTCTATTAGTTTGGGTCTAGTCCATCACGTGATTCTCCCAATGACGTGATCCAGTTATCAAGCAACAACACCTTGCTCATAATCAGAAGACACTGACTATCATCGATCAACTGGCTAGCCAACTAGAGGCATGCTAGGGATGGTGTTTTGTCTATGTATCCACACATGTAAATGAGTCTTCATTCAATACAATTATAGCATGGATAATAAACTATTATCTTGATACAGGAATTATAATAATAACTATACATTTATTATTGCCTCTAGGGCATAATTCCAACAATACATCAAGTTCATCTCTTCTCTCTCGCACTTGCCAAACTTTTGTCCTCGAGTTCGTCAGTTCTGCTAGAAAAAAACCTAGTTTGCGGGCCCAAAGAGAATCAAGCTGCAATAGGCCCACAAAGGATAAATGAGGCCCAGAAACAAGTGATGTTTCTTTTTTTGTTTAGGAACGATTGCTTTGTTATTTTTTGTTTTTGATTGCTTTTTTCATTAATTTGATTGCCCAATCTCTTTTATCTCATTGAGGAATTTTTTTGGCTTTCCTTTATGGGTCCCTTCATTTATCCTTTTGACTAAAGCCAAGCATCTCAAAGTGTAGTTTTCTACATAGTGTAATTTATACTTCATGATTGGAAAAAGAGGTCCAACCATACTTCAAACATAGTGTAGTTTTCTACATATTAAAGTAGGGATTAAAGTATATAAAACTACACTTTTGACTAAAGCCAAACATCTCAAAGTATTTGATACTTCAATATTTCTGAAAACCAAAGTATTCTTGGAATACCTAAAAAATACACAGCTCAGCAAACCAAAGCCGTGTACAAATGTACAATATGTTCTTATTTTTAGAAGGCACCTATAAACACATCATTTTTAGTTAGTTTGTTTAATTTTTCCCACGCCAATTAGCCGTGTCTAAACTTGGGACAAACAAAATACAAACATAACAAAGCATTAATATAACACACATAACTTAATATAACTTAGATAGGGTTGCTAGGGCAACATATATAAGTTCTTGGGACATAGACACCAATTTCTTACATAGATAATAATAATTAGTAGCTAGGTCGGGCAACACACACACCAAACTAATACTACATACTACTAGATAGGGTAGCTAGCGCAACACCGCCATGTCTTCACCGTCGTCTTCACCTTAACCGCCGGCTTCACCGTCTTCTTCCCCGCCGGCTTCAGTACTCCTCCTCCTCAAGGCCGTTGTCGCCGAGGTGGTACGGGAGGCTGTGCATGCGGTCACGAGCAGGGAAGATGCTCTCGAAGTCGGTGAAGATGTTATAGGTGGTGAATGTGATGAACTCGCACACACACCAATACACCTTGCCGAGCAGGTGGTAGGCATCGAACCTGTTGGTGAAGTGGACGACGAGCCCTACCGGTGGAGCGTTGGCGTGGGGACGCTGCTCCACGAGGTTGAACATGGGCGGCGAGCCCACCGGGAGGTGGTGGAAGCCCGCAAGAAAGAACCCCCGTGCAAGCTCAGTGCTACCCCTCCAGCGTGAGCACGCCCACACTGTTGGAATTATGCCCTAGAGGCAATAATAAATGTATAGTTGTTATTATAATTCCTGTATCAAGATAATAGTTTATTATCCATGCTATAACTGTATTGAATGAAGACTCATTTACATGTGTGGATACATAGACAAAACACCGTCCCTAACATGCCTCTAGTTGGCTAGCCAGTTGATCAATGATAGTCAGTGTCTTCTGATTATGAACAAGGTGTTGTTGCTTGATAACTGGATCACGTCATTGGGAGAATCACGTGATGGACTAGACCCAAACTAATAGACGTAGCATGTTGATCGTGTCATTTTGTTGCTACTGTTTTCTGCGTGTCAAGTATTTATTCCTATGACCATGAGATCATATAACTCACTGACACCGGAGGAATGCTTTGTGTGTATCAAACGTCGCAACGTAACTGGGTGACTATAAAGATGCTCTACAGGTATCTCCGAAGGTGTTAGTTGAGTTAGTATGGATCAAGACTGGGATTTGTCACTCCGTGTGACGAAGAGGTATCTCGGGGCCCACTCGGTAATACAACATCACACACAAGCCTTGCAAGCAATGTAACTTAGTGTAAGTTGCGGGATCTTGTATTACGGAACGAGTAAAGAGACTTGCCGGTAAAACGAGATTGAAATAGGTATGCGGATACTGACGATCGAATCTCGGGCAAGTAACATACCGAAGGACAAAGGGAATGACATACGGGATTATACGAATCCTTGGCACTGAGGTTCAAACTATAAGATCTTCGTAGAATATGTAGGATCCAATATGGGCATCCAGGTCCCGCTATTGGATATTGACCGAGGAGTCTCTCGGGTCATGTCTACATAGTTCTCGAACCCGCAGGGTCTGCACACTTAAGGTTCGACGTTATTTTATGCGTATTTGAGTTATATGGTTGGTTACCGAATGTTGTTCGGAGTCCCGGATGAGATCACGGACGTCACGAGGGTTTCCGGAATGGTCCGGAAACGAAGATTGATATATAGGATGACCTCATTTGATTACCGAAAGGTTTTCGGAGTTACCGGGAATGTACCGGGAATGACGAATGGGTTCCGGGAGTTCACCGGGGGGGCAACCCACCCCGGGGAAGCCCATAGGCATTGGGGGAGCCACACCAGCCCTTAGTGGGCTGGTGGGACAGCCCACAAGTGCCCAATGCGCCAAGAGAAGAAAAATCAAGAGGAAAGAAAAAAAAAGGAAGGAGGTGGGAAGGGAGGGGGATTCCTCCCACCAAACCAAGTCCAACTCGGTTTGGGGGGGGGAGTCCTCCCCCCCTTGGCTCGGACGACTCCTTGGGGGTCCTTGGACCCCAAGGCAAGGTCCCCCCTCCCCCCTCCTATATATATGGAGCAATTTGGGCTGATTTGAGACGACTTTCTCACGGCTGCCCGACCACATACCTCCACGGTTTTTCCTCTAGATCGCGTTTCTGCGGAGCTCGGGCGGAGCCCTGCTGGGACAAGGTCATCACCAACCTCCGGAGCGCTGTCACGCTGCCGGAGAACTCTTCTACCTCTCCGTCTCTCTTGCTGGATCAAGAAGGCCGAGATCATCGTCGAGCTGTACGTGTGCTGAACGCGGAGGTGCCGTCCGTTCGGTACTAGATCGTGGGACTGATCGCGGGATTGTTCGCGGGGCGGATCGAGGGACGTGAGGACGTTCCACTACATCAACCGCGTTCTCTAACGCTTCTGTTGTACGATCTACAAGGGTACGTAGATCACTCATCCCCTCTCGTAGATGGACATCACCATGATAGGTCTTCGTGCGCGTAGGAAATTTTTTGTTTCCCATGCGACGTTCCCCAACAGTGGCATCATGAGCTAGGTTCATGCGTAGATGTCTTCTCGAGTAGAACACAAAAGTTTTTTGTGGGCGGTGATGTGCATTTTGCTGCCCTCCTTAGTCTTTTCTTGATTCCGCGGTATTGTTGGATTGAAGCGGCTTGGACCGACATTACTCGTACGCTTACGAGAGACTGGTTTCATCGTTACGAGTAACCCCCTTTGCTCAAAGATGACTGGCAAGTGACGGTTTCTCCAACTTTAGTTGAATCGGATTTGACCGAGGAGGTCCTTGGATGAGGTTAAATAGCAACTCATATATCTCCGTTGTGGTGTTTGCGTAAGTAAGATGCGATCCTACTAGATACCCTTGGTCACCACGTAAAACATGCAACAACAAAATTAGAGGACGTCTAACTTGTTTTTGCAGGGTATGATTGTGATGTGATATGGCCAATGATGTGATGTGATATATTGGATGTATGAGATGATCATGTTGTAATTGAAATATCGACTTGCACGTCGATGGTACGGCAACCGGCAGGAGCCATAGGGTTGTCTTTATAGTAACGTTTGTGCTTGCAGATGCGTTTACTATTTTGCTAGGATGTAGCTTTAGTAGTAACAGCATAAGTAGCACGACAACCCCGATGGCAACACGTTGATGGATGATCATGGTGTGGCGCCGGTGACAAGAAGATCGTGTCGGTGCTTTGGTGATGGAGATCAAGAAGCACGTGACGATGGCCATATCATGTCACTTATGAATTGCATGTGATGTTAATCCTTTTATGCACCTTATTTTGCTTAGAACGACGGTAGCATTATGAGGTGATCTCTCACTAAAATTTCAAGACGAAATTGTGTTCTCCCCGACTGTGCACCGTTGCTACAGTTCGTCGTTTCGAGACACCACGTGATGATCGGGTGTGATAGACTCAACTTCACATACAACGGGTGCAAAACAGTTGCGCACGCGGAACACTCGGGTTAAGCTTGACGAGCCTAGCATGTGCAGACATGGCCTCGGAACACATGAGACCGAAAGGTCAATCATGAATCATATAGTTGATATGATTAGCATAGGGATGCTTACCACTGAAACTATACTCAACTCACGTGATGATCGGACTTGGGATAGTGTAAGTGGATCATGAACCACTCAAATGACTAGAGAGATGTATTTTTTGAGTGGGAGTTTAGCATATAATTTGATTAAGTTGAACTCTAATTATCTTGAACATAGTCTAAGTCCACTTTGAATATATTTGTGTTGTAGATCATGGCTCACGCGAGTGTCATCCTGAATTTTAATACGTTCCTAGAGAAAGCTAAGTTGAAAGATGATGGAAGCAACTTTGTAGACTGGGCTCGTAATCTTAAGCTTATCTTACAAGCTGGGAAGAAGGATTATGTCCTTAATGCTGCGCTAGGAGATGAACCACCCGCTACGGCTGATCAGGATGTTAAGAATGCTTGGTTAGCGCGCAAGGAGGACTACTCAATAGTTCAATGTGCTGTCTTGTATGGCTTAGAACCGGGACTTCAACGTCGCTTTGAGCGTCATGGAGCATTTGAGATGTTCCAGGAGTTGAAGTTTATCTTTCAGAAGAACGCCCGGATCGAGAGGTATGAGACCTCCGATAAATTCTATGCTTGCAAGATGGAGGAAAACTCGTCTGTCAGTGAACATGTGCTCAAAATGTCTGGGTACTCAAACCGTCTAGCTGAGCTGGGGATTGAACTCCCGCAAGAGGCTATCACTGACAGAATCCTTCAATCACTGCCGCCAAGCTATAAAGGCTTTGTGTTGAACTACAACATGCAAGGGATGAACAAGTCTCCCGGTGAGTTGTTTGCGATGCTGAAAGTCGCAGAGTCTGAACTCCGTAAAGAGCATCAAGTGTTGATGGTGAGCAAGACCACTAGTTTCAAGAGAAACGGCAAAGGCAAGAAGGGCAATTCGAAGAAGAGCGGCAAGCCTGTTGCCAATCCGCCGAAGAAACCCAAGGCTGGACCTAAGCCTGAAACAGAGTCCTTCTATTGCAAGGGTATGGGTCACTGGAAGCGCAATTGCCCCAAGTATCTGGCAGATAAGAAGGCGGGCAAAGAAAAATCAGGTATATTTGATATACATGTTATTGATGTGTACTTAACCGGCTCTCGTAGTAGTGCCTGGGTATTCGATACCGGTTCTGTTGCTCACATTTGCAACTCGAAACAGGAACTGCGGAATAGACGAAGGCTGGCGAAAGACGAAGTGACGATGCGCGTAGGAAATGGTTCCAAGGTTGATGCAATCGCCGTCGGCACAGTGTCACTTCAGCTACCATCAGGATTAGTGATGAACTTAAATCATTGTTATTTAGTGCCTGCGTTGAGCATGAACATTATATCTGGATCTTGTTTATTGCGAGACGGTTACTCTTTTAAGTCTGAGAATAATGGTTGTTCTATTTCTATGAGTAACATCTTTTATGGTCATGCACCGAATGTGAGAGGATTGTTCATATTGAATCTTGATAGGATACGCATATACATAACATTGAGACGAAAAGAGTTAGAGTAAACAATGATAGCGCCATATTTTTGTGGCACTGCCGCTTGGGTCATATTGGTGTAAAGCGCATGAAGAAACTCCATGCTGGTGGACTTTTGGAGTCACTTGACTTTGATTCACTTGACACGTGCGAACCATGCCTCATGGGCAAGATGACTAAGACTCCGTTCTCCGGAACAATGGAGCGTGCAAGTGACTTGTTGGAAATCATACATACCGATGTGTGTGGTCCAATGAGCGTAGAGGCACGCGGCGGATATCGTTATTTTCTCACCTTCACTGACGATTTAAGTAGATATGGTTATGTCTACTTGATGAAGCACAAGTCTGAAACATTTGAAAAGTTCAAGCAATTTCAGAGTGAAGTGGAAAATCATCGTAACAAGAAGATCAAGTTCCTACGGTCTGATCGTGGGGGTGAATATCTGAGTTTCGAGTTTGGTGCAAACTTAAGACAATGTGGAATTGTTTCGCTGTTAACACCGCCTGGAACACCACAGCGTAATGGTGTGTCCGAACGTCGTAATCGTACTTTGTTAGAGATGGTGCGCTCTATGATGTCTCTTACTGATTTGCCGTTATCATTTTGGGGTTATGCATTAGAAACAGCTGCATTCACTTTAAATAGGGCACCATCAAAATCCGTTGAGACGACACCATACGAACTGTGGTATGGCAAGAGGCCAAAGTTGTCGTTTCTTAAAGTTTGGGGATGTGATGCTTATGTCAAAAAGCTTCAGCCTGAAAAGCTGGAACCCAAAGCGGAAAGGTGCATCTTCATAGGTTACCCAAAAGAGACAGTTGGGTACACCTTCTATCTCAAATCCGAGGGCAAAGTGTTTGTTGCTAAAAACGGAGCTTTTCTCGAGAAGGAGTTTCTCTCGAGAGAATTGAGTGGGAGGAAGATAGAACTTGACGAGGTTGTCGAACCTCTCATCCCTCTGGATGGTGGCGCAGGGCAAGGGGAAACCTCTGTCGTTGCGACACCGGTTGAGGAGGAAGTTAATGATGATGATCATGAAACTCCAGTTCAAGTTTCTGTTGAACCACGCAGGTCGACGAGATCACGCGCTGCTCCAGAGTGGTACGGTAATCCCGTCTTGTCAATCATGTTGTTAGACAACAATGAACCTGCAAATTATGAAGAAGCAATGGTGGGCCCAGATTCCAACAAATGGCTAGAAGCAATGAAATCCGAGATAGGATCCATGTATGAGAACAAAGTGTGGACTTTGGAGATACTACCTGAGGGCCGCAAGGCTATTCAGAACAAATGGATCTTTAAGAAGAAGACGGACGCTGACGGTAATGTGACCGTTTATAAAGCTCGACTTGTGGCAAAGGGTTTTTCACAAGTTCCAGGAGTTGACTACGATGAGACTTTCTCACCCGTAGCGATGCTGAAGTCCGTCAGAATCATGTTAGCAATAGCTGCATTTTTCGATTATGAAATCTGGCAGATGGATGTCAAAACGGCGTTCCTTAACGGTTTCCTTAAGGAAGAGTTGTATATGATGCAACCCGAAGGTTTTGTCGATCCTAAAAATGCTGACAAGGTATGCAAGCTCCAGCGGTCCATTTATGGACTGGTGCAAGCATCTCGGAGTTGGAACAAACGCTTTGATGAGGTGATCAAAGCATTTGGGTTTATACAAGTGGTTGGAGAATCTTGTATTTACAAGAAAGTGAGTGGGAGCTCTGTGGCGTTTCTAATATTATATGTGGATGACATATTACTGATTGGAAACAACGTAGAGCTTTTGGAGAGCATAAAAGGTTACTTGAATAAAAGTTTCTCTATGAAGGACCTAGGAGAAGCTCCTTACATTCTAGGCATTAAGATCTATAGGGATAGATCAAAACGCCTGATAGGACTTTCACAAAGCACATACCTTGATAAAGTTTTGAAGAGGTTCAAAATGGAACAGTCCAAGAAAGGGTTCTTGCCAGTTTTACAAGGTACGAGATTGAGTAAGACTCAGTGCCCAGCAACTGATGAAGATAGAGAGCATATGCGCTCCGTCCCCTATGCTTCAGCCATAGGTTCTATCATGTATGCGATGCTATGCACTAGACCGGATGTTAGCCTGGCCATAAGTATGGCAAGTAGGTTCCAGAGTAATCCAGGAGTGGATCACTGGACAGCGGTCAAGAATATCCTGAAGTACCTGAAAAGGACTAAGGAGATGTTTCTCGTGTATGGAGGTGACGAAGAGCTCGCCGTAAAAGGTTACGTCGATGCAAGCTTTGACACAGATCCGGACGACTCCAAGTCGCAAACCGGATACATATTTATTCTTAATGGGGGTGCAGTAAGCTGGTGCAGTTCCAAGCAAAGCGTCGTAGCAGATTCTACATGTGAAGCGGAGTACATGGCTGCCTCAGAGGCGGCTAAGGAGGGTGTCTGGATGAAGCAGTTCATGACGGATCTTGGAGTGGTGCCAAGTGCACTGGCTCCAATAACCTTGTTCTGGGAGAACACTGGTGCCATTGCCTTAGCAAAGGAACCAAGGTTTCACAAGAAGACCAGACACATCAAACGACGCTTCAACCTCATCCGCGACTACGTCGAGGAAGAGGACGTAAATATATGCAAAGTGCACACGGATCTGAATGTAGCAGACCCGCTGACTAAACCTCTTCCACGGCCAAAACATGATCGACACCAGAACTGTATGGGTCTTAGATTTATTACAATGTAATTCACATGGTGATGTGAGGGCTAGATTATTGACTCTAGTGCAAGTGGGAGACTGTTGGAATTATGCCCTAGAGGCAATAATAAATGTATAGTTGTTATTATAATTCCTGTATCAAGATAATAGTTTATTATCCATGCTATAATTGTATTGAATGAAGACTCATTTACATGTGTGGATACATAGACAAAACACCGTCCCTAGCATGCCTCTAGTTGGCTAGCCAGTTGATCAATGATAGTCAGTGTCTTCTGATTATGAACAAGGTGTTGTTGCTTGATAACTGGATCATGTCATTGGGAGAATCACGTGATGGACTAGACCCAAACTAATAGACGTAGCATGTTGATCGTGTCATTTTGTTGCTACTGTTTTCTGCGTGTCAAGTATTTATTCCTATGACCATGAGATCATATAACTCACTGACACCGGAGGAATGCTTTGCTAGTATCAAACATCGCAACGTAACTGGGTGACTATAAAGATGCTCTACAGGTATCTCCAAAGGTGTTAGTTGAGTTAGTATGGATCAAGACTGGGATTTGTCACTCCGTGTGACGGAGAGGTATCTCGGGGCCCACTCGGTAATACAACATCACACACAAGCCTTGCAAGCAATGTAACTTAGTGTAAGTTGCGGGATCTTGTATTACGGAACGAGTAAAGAGACTTGCCGGTAAAACGACATTAAAATAGGTATGCGGATACTGACGATCGAATCTCGGGCAAGTAACATACCGAAGGACAAAGGGAATGACATACGGGATTATACGATCCTTGGCACTTAGGTTCAAATGATAAGATCTTCGTAGAATATGTAGGATCCAATATGGGCATCCAGGTCCCGCTATTGGATATTGACCGAGGAGTCTCTCGGGTCATGTCTACATAGTTCTCGAACCTGCAGGGTCTGCACACTTAAGGTTCGACGTTATTTTATGCGTATTTGAGTTATATGGTTGGTTACCGAATGTTGTTCGGAGTCCCGGATGAGATCACGGACGTCACGAGGGTTTCCGGAATGGTCCAGAAATGAAGATTGATATATAGGATGACCTCATTTGATTACCGGAAGGTTTTCTGAGTTACCGGGAATGTACCGGGAATGAAGAATGGGTTCCGGGAGTTCACCGGGGGGGCAACCCACCCCGGGGAAGCCCATAGGCATTGGGGGAGCCACACCAGCCCTTAGTGGGCTGGTGGGACAGCCCACAAGTGCCCAATGCGCCAAGAGAAGAAAAATCAAGAGGAAAGAAAAGAAAAAAGGAAGGAGGTGGGAAGGGAGGGGGACTCCTCCCACCAAACCAAGTCCAACTCGGTTTGGGGGGGGAGTCCTCCCCCCCTTGGCTCGGCCGACTCCTTGGAGGTCCTTGGACCCCAAGGCAAGGCCCCCCTCCCTCCTCCTATATATATGGAGCAATTAGGGCTGATTTGAGACGACTTTCTCACGGCTGCCCGACCACATACCTCCACGGTTTTTCCTCTAGATCGCGTTTCTGCGGAGCTCGGGCGGAGCCCTGCTGAGACAAGGTCATCACCAACCTCCGGAGCGCCGTCACGCTGCCGGAGAACTCTTCTACCTCTCCGTCTCTCTTGCTGGATCAAGAAGGCCGAGATCATCGTCGAGCTGTACGTGTGATGAACGCGGAGGTGCCGTCCGTTCGGTACTAGATCGTGGGACTGATCGCGGGATTGTTCGCGGGGCGGATCGAGGGACGTGAGGACGTTCCACTACATCAACCGCGTTCTCTAACGCTTCTGCTGTACGATCTACAAGGGTACGTAGATCACTCATCCCCTCTCATAGATGGACATCACCATGATAGGTCTTCGTGCGCGTAGGAAAATTTTTGTTTCCCATGCGACGTTCCCCAACACACACGCGGAGCGATTCCTCGACGACGACGTTGGCGGGGTACCGCCGTTCCGGCATGGTGGGAGGCCCTTGGAACGTTGGGCTGTAGAACTGCATCTTGAACCCTGCGCTGAGTGGAACCGCTCTGGCTTTTCAGGGAAGAAGAGAAGTGGGAGGCGCGGATGGATCTGTAGAAGAAGAGGCAATGAAGGGCAGTTTAAATAGCCGGGGGAGACGAAGTGGGTACACGCGCAAACGGCGTAGATCGTGACTCAGTGCTGTTGTGTGAACCGATGCGATCATCAATGTGTGAACGTGAATCGAAGCGAGCGTGCTCTGCGTTGGCGGTTCTGCGTGCTCTCCGTTGGCGGGTGCCTCCCCCTGCTGCGTTGGCGGGTGCCTGCCTCCCCCTTCTGCGTGCTCTGCGTTGGCGGCTACCCCTTCTGCATGCCTCTTCTGCAACCGGCACAACTGAATCGAGCGACAGCCGTGCGGCGTGAACTGATGCCTCGACATATGGAAGCGAGCGTGCGAGCGTGCGTGCAGCCTGCACCTTCTGCCACCAGCACGTATGCCTACGACGCGTGAAACGACGTTGCGGAGCGACTGAATCCACTGGCAACCGTGCGGCATGGATCGATGCGTGCGTGTCGGCGTGCATGTATGCATTTAGGTCTAGGTCACTGGATGCGTGCATGGCGGTGTTCGCATGCATAGCAGGCTACATCGATGCCAAAGACGGGCATGCATAGCAGGCTGCATCCATCGATAGTAGGCTTTTTTAATTTATTACCAACAAACTAACGGGCCCGTCCTACGGACACAAACACGGCCCAACCAGCAAAGCCACAGCCACAGTCAACAGAGTTCAACATGGTCCCACAAGTCAGTTAACCGCCAAGACGGCAAACGCCTGTTATCAACATTTGTGAGAGTTTCAGCGAAGGGAGAGGGGAAAAGTGAGCACAACTAAGGAATTGGGGGCACATATGGAATAAGCCCTATATAAAAATTATCTTGAAACAGGAAATATAATAATAACTATTTTATCATTGCCTCTAGGGCATATTTCCAACAAATCTCCTCGAGGGTGCGGCGCTAGCGCTTGATCTCCTCCTAGACGCAGTCGTTCAGCGCCCATTTGAGCGCGTCTCCTCGTCGGAGGCCATGGCCTCGTGCTCCTTCTGTTGGGGAACGTTGCATGGGAAACAAAAAAATTCCTACGCACACGAAGACCTATCATGGTGATGTCCATCTACGAGTGGAGATTAGATTTACGTACCCTTGTAGATCGCACAGCGGGAAGCGTTAAGAAACCCGGTTGATGTAGTGGAACGTCTTCACGTCCCTCGAACCGTCCCACGAACCGTCCCTCGATCCGTCCCATGAACCGTCTCGCGATCCGTCCCACGATCCGTCCCGATCTAGCGCCGAACAGACGGCACCTCAGCGTTCAGCACACGTACAGCTCGATGACGATCTCGGCCTTCTTGATCTAGCAAGAGAGACGGAGAAGTAGATGAGTTCTCCAGCAGCGTGACGGTGCGCCGGTGTTGGTGATGAACTATTCCTGCAGGGCTCCGCCCGAGCTTCGCAGAAATCTAATCTAGAGGAAGAACTCCGAGGTGTAGGTTTGAGTTGCACGTGGCAAAGTTGTGTGTCAAAATCCCTAAACCTCTAGTATATATAGGAGGAGGGGAGAGGCAACCCTAGGCAGCCTTGGCGCACCAAGGATTTTCCACTTTTTCCGCATGGGCTTTCCTTGGATGACTTTGTCATCCCATTATACCTTATTGTACATCCAATAAACCCACGTGGACCCCTTGGGGCGTGGTGGGCCCACCCAGTGGGCCCTCGGAACCGATTCGTCACTCCTGGTACACTACTGGCAATGCCAGAAAACTTTCCCGAATCCAAACACCAACTTCTATATATCAATCTTCGTTTCCGGACCATTCCGGAAACCCTCATGACATCCGTGATCTCATCCGGGACTCCAAACAACCTTCGGTCACCAACACATATAACTCAACTATACTAAAACACCATCGAACCTTAAGTGTGCAGACCCTGCGGGTTCGAGAACTATGTAGACATGACCCGAGACACTTCTCGGTCAATATCCAATAGAGGGACCTGGATGCCCATATTGGATCCTACATATTCTACGAAGATCTTATCGGTTGAACCTCTGTGCCAAGGATTCATATAATCCCGTATAACATTCCCTTTGTCCTTCGGTATGTTACTTGCCCGAGATTTGATCGTCGGTATCCCTATACCTATTTCAATCTCGTTACCGGCAAGTCTCTCTACTCGTTCCGTAATACAAGATCCCCGTGACTCACACTTGAGTCACATTGCTTGCAAGTCTTATATGTGATGTTGTATTACCGAGTGGGCCCCGAGATACCTCTCCGTCACATGGAGTGACAAATCCCAGTCTTGATCCATGCTAACTCAACGGACACCTTCGGAGATACCTGTAGAGCACCTTTATAGTCACCCAGTTATGTTGCGACGTTTGATACACACAAGGTTTTCCTCTGGTGCCAGTAAGTTACATGATTTCATGGTCATAGGAATGAATACTTGACACGCACAAAACAATAGCAACAAAATAACACGATCACATGCTACGTTTATAATTTGGGTCTTGTCCATCACATGATTCTCCTAATGATGTGATCCCGTTATCAAGTGACAACACTTGCCTATGGCCAGGAAACATTGACCATCTTTGATCAACGAACTAGTCAACTAGAGGCTCACTAGGGACAGTGTGTTGTCTATGTATCCACACATGTATTTGAGTTCCCAATCAATACAATTCTAGCATGGATAATAAAAGATTATTATGAACAAGGGAATACAATAATAACTAATTTATTATTGCCTCTAGGGCATATTTCCAACACCTTCTTCACAGAGAAGAGCGTCGGCTTGGTCTTCGGCTTGACGAGGCGGGAGGAGGATGCCTTGTTGATGACAAGGCCGCCACAGCACGTGCGCCGCCTGAGCAGCGTCTCCCGCGGATCCGGCTTGACGGGGAGGAGCACTCGCGACCCCGAGGAGCGGGAGCGAGAGCCGCACAAGGAGGAGGACGCCGTCCCCATGCGTCTCGGCGTCCATGAACTATCATGGCAGCGGGAGAAGGAGGGGGAGGGGGCGCCAAGTACTCCAACCATGGTGAGTTGTCGTCCTTGATGTGCTCTAGGATGGCGTCCAGCATGCCATCGGGATGCCCCACGATAGGCGTCGCCCCTCAAAGTTGAAGCGGTTGCGGTGTTCAACGCCGTTGGTGGTGGCGAGCTGCTCGACATGGCGGCGTTAGAAGTACAACATCCACAGTGTGTTGCTGTCGAGGGCGTACCTCAGCTGGTTCCGCGAGCTCTCCGGCAGCAACGACCGAATGCACGCGATCTCCACGTGTCGGTCAGCTCCAGAAGACTTCAGTGACATCGGAACCCCGCCGGAGCTCAACCTCCATGATCCCAACACCCGCATGTCCGGTGGCGTCGGGTAGTCGCCTCGTAGAGGAGGCGAGCCTCAGACTCTTGCATGTGGCGGCAGCCGAAGCCATTTACCGCCGCCCCATCGTCGGGGTAGCTCTCGACCATGATGGTGGAGAGACGGGGCGTCGGTGGCGATAGGGGGGGAAGGGGCATCGGCAGCGAGAGAGGTGTGTGGCCAGCGGCAAGGGATGGACGACTTATATAGCCGGTGGCAGCTATGTGTACGCATGACGGGAGGGGGCGAGACGTGCGTCGGCGCACCTTCACTGCGCCGCCCGTGAGGAATCAATGGAAGGTTGACCGATGGCAGCCTTCGCATTGATTCCTGATATGTTGCATCATGCTTTCTTGTTGATATTTATTGCTTCTTGGGCTGTTATTTCACTTCACGGTAAAATACTTATGCCTTTTCTCTCTCATTTTGCAAGGTTTACATGAAGAGGGAGAATGCCGACAGCTGGAATTCTGGCCGGAAATTGGAGCAAGATTGAGATACCTATTCTGCGCAACTCCAAACACCGTAAAAATCAACGATGATTTTTTTTCTGGATTTATAAAAAATACTAGGCCGAAGAAGCGTCAGCAGGTGGCCACAAGCCTGCTAGGCGCGGCAACCCCCCTGGCCGTACCTAGGGGCTTGTGGGCAGCCTGCTGGCCCACTGACCCCTTTCTTCTGCTATATGAAGGGTTTCGTCCGAAAAAATCAAGGAGGAGCTTTTTCGTGGATTCGCCGCCGCCACGAGGCCGAACTTGAGCAGAACCAATCTAGAGCTCCGGCAGGACGTTCCTGTCGGGGAAACTTCCCTCCCGGAGGGGGAAATCGTCGCCATCGTCATCACCAACACTCCTCTCATCGGAGGGGACTCGTCACCATCAACATCTTAATCAGCACCATCTCATCTCCAAACCCTAGTTCATCACTAGTAACCAATCTCCGTCTCGCGACTCCGATTGGTACTTGTAAGGTTGCTAGTAGTGTTAATTACTCTTTGTAGTTGATGCTAGTTGTATTACTTGGTGGAAGAGTTTATGTTCAAATCCTTGATGCTACTCATTACCTCTCTGGTCATGAATATGATTATGCTTTGTGAGTAGTTACTTTTGTTCCTGAGGACATGGGATAAGTCATGCTAATAGTAGTCATGTGAATTTGGTATTCGTTCGATATTTTGATGTGTTGTATGTTCTTTTTCCACTAGTGGTGTTATGTGAACGTCGACTACATAACACTTCACCATTATTTGGGCCTAGAGGAAGGCATTGGGAAGTAGTAAGTAGATGATGGGTTCCTAGAGTGACAGAAGCTTAAACCCTAGTTTATGTGTTGCTTCGTAAGGGGCTGATTTGGATCCACTAGTTTAATGCTATGGTTAGACTTTGTCTTAATTATTCTTTCATAGTTGCGGATGCTTGCGAGAGGGGTTAATCATAAGTGGGATGCTTGTCCAAGTAAGGGCAGTACCCGAGGGCCGGTCCCCCCACATATCAAACTATCAAAGTAACGAACGCGAATCATATGAACATGATGAAAACTAGCATGACACAAATTCCCGTGTGTCCTCGGGAGCGTTTTTCCTCATATAAGACTTTATCCAGGCTTGTCCCTTGCTACAAAAGGGATTGGGCCACTTTGCTGCACCGTTGCTACTTTTGTTACTTGTTGCTTGCTATGAATCATCTCACCACACAATCACTTGTTACCGATAATTTCAGTGCTTACAGATATTTCCTTGCTGAAAACCACTTGTCAGATCCTTCTGCTCCTCGTTGGGTTCGACACTCTTACTTATCGAAAGGACTACGATTGATCCCCTATACTTGTGGGTCATCAAGACTCTTTTCTGGCGCCGTTGCCGGGGAGTGAAGCGCCTTTGGTAAGTGGAAATTGGTAAGGAAACATTCATATAGTGTGCGGAAATTTATTGTCACTTGTCACTATGGAAACTAATCCTTTGAGGGGCTCGTTCGGGGTATCTTCACCTCGAATGGAAGCACAAATAGTTGCTCCTCAACCTGCTGCACCTACTGAAAATATTTGCTTTGAATTTCCTTCGAGTATGCTTGAGAAACTGCTGGCTAATCCTTTTACAAGAGATGGAACATCACATCCAGACTTGCATCTAATCTATGTAGATGAAGTTTGTGGTTTATTTGAGCTTGCAGGTTTGCCCGAGGATGAGGTCAAGAAGAAGGTCTTTCCTTTATCTTTGAAGGATAAGGCGTTGACATGGTATAGGATATGTAATGATACTGGATCATGGGACTACAATCGGTTGAAATTGGAATTTCATCAAAAGTTTTATCCTATGCATTTAGTACATCGTGATCGGAATTATATTTATAATTTTTGGCCTCGTGACAGAGAAAGCATCGCTCAATCTTGGGGAGGCTTAAATCAATGCTATATTCATGCCCCAATCATGAGCTCTCGAGAGAAATTATCATTCAGAACTTCTATGCTCGACTTTCTCATGATGATCGCACCATGCTTGACACTTATTGTACGATTTCTTTTATGAAGAGAGATATTGACTTCAAATGGAATTTATTGGAGAGAATTAAATGCAACTCTGAAGATTGGGAGCTCGAAGAAGGTAAGGACTCAGGTATGAATTTCAAGTTTGATTGCGTTAAATCCTTTGTTGAAACAAATACTTTTTGTGACTTTAGCGCTAAGTATGGACTTGACTCTGAGATAGTAGCTTCATTGTGTGAATCATTTGCTGCTCATATTGTTCTCTCCAAAGAGAAGTGGTTTAAATATCATCCTCCTGTAGAAGTCAATGTAGTTAAACCCAATCCAGTTGAAGAGAGAGTCATTGCCTATAATGATCCTGTTGTTCCCAGTGCTTACATTGAGAAACCACCTTTCCCTGTTAGGATAAAGGATCATTCTAAAGCTTCAACTGTGATACGTGCAGGCTACATTAGAACACCTACACCCAGTGAGCAAATAAGAGTTGAACCTAGCATTGCTATTATCAAAGATCTTCTGTCCGACGATGTTGAGGGACATAATATTCACTTCTGTGAAGATGTTGCTAGAATTGCTAAACCTCACGCTAGAGACAAACATAGGCCAGTTGTTGGCATGCCTGTTGTTTCTGTTAAGGTAGGAGATCATTGTTATCATGCCTTATGTGACGTGGGTGCTAGTGTTAGTGCAATACCTCAATCCTTATATGATGAAATCAAAGATGAGATTGCACCAGTTGATATAAAACCCATTGATGTCACTATTGAGCTTGCCAATAGAGATACTATCTGCCCTATGGCAATTGTTAGGTATGTTGAAGTATTGTGTGGTAAAACGAAGTATCCTGCTGATTTCCTCGTTCTTGCTACCGCACAAGATAGCTTTTGTCCCGTCATATTTGGCAGACCTTTTCTCAATACCGTCAATGCTCATATTGACTGTGAGAAGCAAACTTTCACTATTGGCTTTGAAGGTGTGTCACACGAGTTCAATTTCTCTAAGTTTGGTAGACAACCTCATGAAAAGGAGTTGCCTAGTAGGGATGAAACTATTGCCTTAGCTTCTATTGTCGTACCTCCTACTGATCCCTTAGAGCAATACTTGCTTGAGCAAGAAAATGATATGCATATGGATGAAAGGGATGAGATAGATAGAGTTGTCTTAGAACAATATCATATCCTTAAGAATAACTTGCATGTTGAACTGCTTGGGGATCCACCCCCACCAAAGGGTGATCCCGTGTTCGAGCTAAAACAGTTGCCTGATACTCTTAAGTATGCTTATATTGATGAAAAAGAGATATATCCTGTTATAATTAGTGCTAGCCTCTCAGAGCATGAAGAAAAGAAGTTACTAAAAACTCTAAGAAAGCACCATGCTGCTATTGGATATACTCTCGATGATCTTAAGGGCATTAGTACCACTCTATGCCAGCACAAGATTAAAACTGATCCTGATTTCAAACCAGTTGCTGATCATCAACGGAGATTAAATCCTAAGATGAAAGAGGTAGTAAGAAAAGAAATACTGAAGCTCCAGGAAGCGGGTATTATCTATCCTATTGCTCACAATTATTGGGTGAGTATGGTGCATTGCGTCCCTAAAAAGGGAGGTATTACCGTTATCCCTAATGATAAGGATGAATTGATCCCACACAGGATTATTACTAGCTATAGGATGGTAATCGATTTTAGGAAATTGAATAAAGCCACTAGGAAAGATCATTATCCTTTGCCTTTTATCGACCAAATGCTAGAAAGACTGTCTAAACACACACACTTTTGCTTTCTAGACGGTTATTCTGGTTTCTCCCAAATACCAGTTGCACAATCTGATCATTAGAAAACCACCTTCACCTGCCCTTTCGGAACCTTTGCTTATAGACGTATTCCTTTTGGCTTGTGTAATGCACCTGCCACCTTTCAAAGATGTATGATGGCTATATTCTCTGACTTTTGTGAAAAGATTGTTGAGGTTTTCATGGATGACTTCTTCGTTTAAGGGTCTTCTTTTTTATGATTGCCTCATCAACCTTGATCGAGTCTTGCAGAGATGTAAAGATACCAATCTTGTCTTGAATTGGGAGAAGTGCCACTTTATGGTTAATGAAGGCATCGTCTTAGGGCATAAAATTTCTGAAAGAGGTATTTAAGTCGATAAGGCTAAGATTGATGCGATCGAGAAAATGCCATACCCCACAGATATCAAAGGTATAAGAAGTTTCCTTGGTCATGCTGGTTTCTATAGAAGGTTCATTAAAGACTTCTCTAAGATTTCTAGGCCTCTTACCAATCTCTTGCAAAAGGATATTCCTTTTGTCTTTGACGATGATTGTGAGGAAGCCTTCGAAATACTTAAGAGGGCTTTGATAACTGCACCTATTGTTCAACCACCTGATTGGAACTTACCTTTTGAGATCATGTGTGATGCTAGTGATTATGCTGTTGGTGCTGTTCTAGGGCAAAGAGTTGATAACAAGTTGAATGTTATTCACTATGCTAGTAAAACTCTAGACAGTGCCCAAAGAAACTATGCTACTACGGAAAAGGAATTTTTAGCAGTCGTGTTTGCATGTGAAAAGTTCAGGTCTTACATAGTTGATTTCAAAGTCACTATTCACACTGATCACGCTGCTATTAAGTACCTTATGGAGAAGAAGGACGCTAAACCTAGACTTATCAGATGGGTTCTCTTGCTACAGGAATTTGATTTGCACGTTGTCGACGGGAAGGGTGCTGATAACCCCGTAGCAGATAACTTGTCTAGGTTGGAGAACGTTCTTGATGACCCACAACCTATTGATGATAGCTTTCCCGGTGAGCAACTGAATGTCATCAATGCTTCACGTAGTGCACCATGGTATGCTGATTATGCAAACTATATCGTTGTCAAATATATACCACCTAGTTTCACATACCAACAAAATAAGAAATTCTTCTTTGACTTGAGACATTACTTCTGGGATGATCCTCACCTTTATAAGGAAGGAGTAGATGGTATTATTAGATGTTGTGTACCTGAACATGAACAGGGACAGATCCTACAGAAGTGTCACTCCGAGGCCTACGGAGGACACCATGCGGGAGATAGAACTGCACACAAGGTATTGCAATCAGGTTTATATTGGCCCACTCTCCTCAAGGATGCTCGTAAGTTTCTCTTGTCCTGTGACGAATGTCAAAGAGTAGGTAATATCGGTAAACGTCAGGAAATGCCTATGAACTATTCACTTGTCATTGAACCATTTGATGTTTGGGGCTTTGATTATATGGGACCTTTTCCAAAATCCAACAGGTATACTCACATCTTAGTTGCGGTTGATTACGTCACTAAGTGGGTAGAAGCTATCCCCACTAGTAGTGCTGATCACAACACTTCTATCACGATGCTTAAAGAAGTTATTTTCCCTAGATTTGGAGTCCCTAGATATCTAATGACCGACAGTGGTTCACATTTCATTCATGGTGCTTTCCGTAAAACTCTTGCTAAGTACGATGTCAACCATAGAATTGCGTCTCCCTATCACCCTCAGTCGAGTGGTCAAGTAGAGCTAAGCAATAGAGAGATTAAACTAATTCTGCAAAAGACTGTCAACAGGTCTAGAAAGAATTGGTCTAAGAAGCTCGATGATGCACTGTGGGCTTATAGAACTGGCTATAAGAATCCCATGGGCATGTCTCCGTACAAAATGGTGTACGGTAAAGCCTATCATTTACCTCTTGAGCTAGAGCATAAAGCTTATTGGGCAATCAAAGAGCTCAACTTTGATTTCAAACTTGGTGGTGAGAAGAGGTTATTTGACATTAGCTCGCTTGATGAATGGAGAACTCAGGCATATGAGAATGCCAAGTTGTTCAAAGAGAAGGTTAAGAGGTGGCATGATAAGAGGATACAAAAGCGTGAGTTCAATGTAGGTGATTATGGCTTGCTATATAACTCTCGTTTAAGATTCTTTGCAGGCAAGCTTCTCTCTAAATGGGAAGGTCCCTGTGTTGTTGAGGAAGTATATCGTTCCGGTGCTATCAAGATCAACAACACGGAAGGTAATTGTCCGAGAGTTGTAAATTGGCAGATAATCAAGCATTATATCTCGGGTACTCCCATAAATGTTGAAAGCAATATCATCAATACCATAACTCCCGAAGAATGCCTAAGGGATATTTATCACCCTGTTTCAGACCCGAGAACGAAGAGGTATGTGATTTGGTAAGAAAACAGATTCCAAAACTTTTCTAGTAGGATTTTTTCTCCGTTTTGGAATATTTGAAAAAATACAAAAATTGGAAGTAGTCCGGAGAGCGCGCGAGGAGGCGACAAGCCTGCCAGGCACAGGCACAGGCACAGGCCGCGCCTGGGGGGCTTGTGGCCTCCTAGTGCACCTTCCGGACTCCGTTTTCGTGCGGAGTAGTGCTTCTGGTCTGGAAAAAATCAATATATATTCTCCCGTGAGGTCTGACCCCTCTATCATGCAGATTTCCTCTGTTTTTTGTTTCGAGCCTGTTTCCTGCCGCAGATTTAGAGCAAGATGTCGTCCCAGGAATCTATGGGGGAGAACAATCTCCCTCGAGCCTATGGAGAAGTAAATGCTGATCTGAAAAGAATGGAGGCCAAGGAGAGGCTACCTAAAGAAACCAAGGGCAAAACTAAGGAGAGGAATCAGACGTGGGATGAAGCACAATGTGCGTTCAACAAGGAAGAAGTTAAAGAAGTGGATTTCCTCCAACCCTACCTCCACCTATTGTCTCCATCCTTGATTGAACTCTTGAGGTTTTGTGAAACAACTCGTGCTCGCAATACTTATCTCACTCGTGAAGTTCTCTTGGAATCAAATTTTGTGAAACAACTCGTGCTCGCAATACCTTCCTCCAACCCTACCTCCACCTATTATCTCCATCCTTGATTGAACTCTTGAGGTTTTGTGAAACAACTCGTGCTGGAGAAACATATCACAGATCTCCAAGGCATAAATCAAATTTTGATGGCTCTCTTGGAATCAAAGATTGCAACAACTCCACCACCATCACCTCCAAAGGAAGACAACTGAGCATGGGTATGGGAAATCCCCTTGGCTTTTGCCAAGCTTGGGGGAGTTGCCCCGGTATCGTATCACCATCACATCTTTTGCCTTTACCTTTGTTTTAGTTTGTTCCTTTTGAGTTTTCTTTTTCTCTAGTAGTTTAAAACTCTTAGTGTTTCAGTCTTGAGTTTTGCTTTGTGTCACCCCCGATGTATTCGACCTCGTGAGCCATATAATAAAGAGTGTCTTAGTTGAAGGGCTTTGCCTCTTGACATGATCAAAAGAGTGAGAAAAGAACAAAAGCATGAAAGATCATGTAATGATCTTATGGGAAGTGATGGCTTCACATATAAAAGGGATGATGATTGAAACTCGTTGAGGGTAGACAAACGTAGACCTTGGTCATTGTTGCAATTAATAGGAAGTGATAAACAAGGAGAGGTTCACATATAAATACATCATCTTTGACACCATCTATGATTGTGAACACTCACTAAACTATTACATGCTTAGAAGTAGATGTTGGACAAGGAAGACAACATAATGAATTGTGTTTGCGTGGTTCCGAACAATGTTATATGATTAGAGATCCCTTAGCATGTGACGGTTGCTTCCACCTCATATTAGCCAAAACTCCCGCACCAAGTAGAGATACTACTTGTGCATCCGTAAACCTTCAACCCAGTTTTGCAATAAGTGTCCACCATACCTACCTATGGATTGAATAAGATCCCTCAAGTAAGTTGTCATCGGTGCAAGCAATAAAAATTGCTCTCTAATATGTATGATCTATTAGTGTGTGGAAAATAAGCTTTATACGAACCTGTGATGAGGAAGACATAAAAGCGACAGACTGCATAATAAAGTTCTTTATCAAAGGAGGCAATATAAAGTGATGTTCCTCCGCACTAAGAGGACACGCATCCAAACCTCAAAAGTGCATGACAACCTCTGCTGCCCTCTGCGAAGGGCCTATCTTGTACCTTTACTTTTTGCCCTTGAAAGAGTCATGATGATCTTCACCAATTCCTTGTTTCGCCTTTATCTTGACTAACGTCATATGCTTGGTAAAGATCTATATTCATATGTCAACTTGGAGGTAAGCATTCATGAATTATTATTGTTGACATTACCCTTGAGGTAAGCAGTTGGGAGGCAAAACTATAAGCCCCTATCTTTCTCTGTGTCCAGCTAAAACTTTGATCTCATGAGTACCACGTGAGTTGTAGCAATTGTAGAGAATGAAAAGATGATTGAGTATGTGGATTTGCTTTACAAGCTCTTATTTGACTCTTTCTGATGTTGTGATAAATTGCAATTGCTTCAATGACTATAGGCTAACGGTTGTTACTTCTCGGTAAGGTTTGTGATCCATGCTTTACTTTGTGAAGGAATTATCACTTTAGCATGAGAGATTATATGTTGGTATTGCTGTTCTGATCATGGCCATGATGCCTGCATGTTCGTATCTTGTTTTGTCGACACCTCTCTCCCTAAACATGTGGACATATTTATTGAGCTCGGCTTTCACTTGAGGACAAGCGAGGTCTAAGCTTGGGGGAGTTGATACGTCCCTTTTGCATCATGCTTTCATGTTGATATTTATCGCTTCTTGGGCTGTTATTTCACTTCACGGTACAATACTTATGCCTTTTCTATCTTATTTTGCAAGGTTTACATGAAGAGGGAGAATGTCGGCAACTGGAATTCTGGCCTGAAATTGGAGCAAGTTTGAGATACCTATTCTGCGCAACTCCAAACGCCGTAAAAATCAACGATGCTTTTTTCTGGATTTATAAAAAATACTGGGCCGAAGAAGCGCCAAAGGGGCGCCAGCAGGTGGCCACAAGCCTGCTAGGCGCGGCCACCCCCTGGTCGCGCCTAGGGGGCTTGTTGGCAACATGCTGGCCCACTGGCCCCCCTCTTCTTCTATATGAAGGGTTTTGTCCGGAAAAAAATCAAGGAGGAGCTTTTTCGTGGATTCGCCGCCGCCACGAGGCGGAACTTGAGAAGAACCAATCTAGAGCTCCGGCAGGACGATCCTGCCGGGGAAACTTCCCTCCCGGAGGGGGGAAATCGTCGCCATCGTCATCACCAACACTCCTCTCATCGGAGGGGACTCGTCACCATCAACATCTTCATCAGCACCATCTCATCTCCAAACCCTAGTTCATCACTTGTAACCAATCTCCATCTCGCGACTCCGATTGGTACTTGTAAGGTTGCTAGTAGTGTTAATTACTCTTTGTAGTTGATGCTAGTTGGATTACTTGGTGGAAGAGTTTATGTTCAGATCCTTGATGCTACTCATTACCTCTCTGGTCATGAATATGATTATGCTTTGTGAGTAGTTACTTTTGTTCCTGAGGACATGGGATAAGTCATGCTAATAGTAATCATGTGAATTTGGTATTCGTTTGATATTTTGATGTGTTGTATGTTGTTTTTCCTCTAGTGGTGTTATGTGAACGTCGACTACATAACACTTCACCATTATTTGGGCCTAGAGGAAGGCATTGGAAAGTAGTAAGTAGATGATGGGTTGCTAGAGTGACAGAACCTTAAACCCTAGTTTATGCGTTGCTTCGTAAGGGATTGATTTGGATCCACTAGTTTAATGCTATGGTTAGACTTTGTCTTAATTCTTCTTTCGTAGTTGCGGATGCTTGCGAGAGGGGTTAATCATAAGTGGGATGCTTGTCCAAGTAAGGGCAGTACCCAAGCACCGGTCCACCCACATATCAAACTATCAAAGTAACGAACGTGAATCATATGAACATGATGAAAACTAGCATGACACAAATTCCCGTGTGTCCTCGGGAGCGTTTTTCCTCCTATAAGACTTTGTCTAGGCTTGTCCCTTGCTACAAAAGGGATTGGGCTACTTTGCTGCACCGTTGCTACTTTTGTTACTTGTTGCTTGCTACGAATCATCTCACCACACAATCACTTGTTACCGATAATTTCAGTGCTTGGAGATATTTTTTTGTTGAAAACCACTTGTCAGATCCTTCTGCTCCTCGTTGGGTTTGACACTCTTACTTATCGAAAGGACTACGATTGATACCCTATACGTGTGGGTCATCAATTCCCCGCGGGAAAGCGAGGCGATGAGGACGACGAGAGCGCCTAGTCGCTGACTCAGTGGGTCCACAACGAATTCGCACAAAAAACGTTTCCCCCGGCGCCCCCGAGCGCGCTGGGTTCGACCTAGGTCCGCTGATGACAAAATCGGCCCTAACTGACAAAAAACAGGCTTTTGAAAGCATAACTGGGCCATTTTTTCACAAGCGATCAAAAAAGGCCTTGTGGGGCTTGTTGGGGGCGCGGCTGGAGATGCCCTCATTCCCGTATCGAGCCATCGTCGTCTTGTGTGGGATTTGTCTCAGCCTCTCAGGCAATAATGAAGGCTCACATGGCTTCTTTAACATCTGACACCGACACATCCAAGGCCCTCTAACAGCTTCAATTACAAGAAGGTTCATCAGATTCCTGACTAGTAGGCCCCACTCGTAAAATCTGGCAATATTTTTCAAACTAGTCGTATTCTAGATGAATTGAATTTTTTTAGATCAGTAGTTGGTAAATGTACTATTAACTAGGATTTTGTTTGCACTATTTAAATAATCTTTGATTTCCAAACCAAATGTTGTTGTTGTTGCTGAATCAACTATTACATCCAGCTAGCTAAATATATATGCGTTGCCACGAAACAATAACACAAATTGTAGATACACATTGATCAAAACAAGTGTCATATAATTCATAAATGTGTGGGGAAGATGACATTTGTTTCCATTCATATACCAAAAATACTGACTTTCTCTTTCTCCTTACAAATCCGTAGCCGCTTGTACCCCTCCACTTCCACTCGCTTTATTCATCCTTGCCCTAATATTGCTGTTAGTTCAAAAGTGTACCATCTTGCTTGACGTCACTTCGAAATCTATAAAATGGTCCTCCGTGGAGCAATCGATGATAGTGTATTGTTTGTTAAATAAAAAGATACTCATCTATGGTGAGAGATGCTAAAAGCAACAACAAAAACAACAAAGCCTTTAGTCCCAAATAAGTTGGGGTAGGCTATATGGTGAGAGATGATATCATATTAAATTCCCCTGGATAGCCATAAAAAAACAAAACACTGAGACATTAATCTTACATTCTTAAAAATTTGGTCCTAATTTTTTCAACATGCAAAGTGTCCACCTAAACATCCATTAGGAAATGCATTTAAATCTTCTCGTTTACTAAGCCACACAAAATCTGCCACGTAAGTAAGCGTTTTCAACATGCAAAATGTCCACCTCAATGCACCACTAAGAAATGCATTTAAGTCTTGTCTCCCACTAAGCCATGCAAAATCTGTCCTATATGTATGTTTGCAGCGGGCCGAGAAAGCTTTTCTTTGTTCGTAGTGGGCCGAGAATGCTTTTATTACATAGTGGGCTAGGCTCTTTGTTTGGATCAAGTCATTTAGGCTTGGCTGCTGGAAAATCCTATTAAACGTTCGTTGCGTCAAAGTGTCTGGCAAATGCACAGGAAGGAAAGGCAAGCGATTTAAATGGGCAAACCCATTAGCGCGTTTCACTGATCCTGGTTTTGGGAACCTCTGGATTTTTTCAGTTTTGGAAAACTTCTAGAAGGTTCCTTGAATTAATTTTTCATTTGTTTATTTATTTTATTTTTTATTTTTTTCTCTTATCTGTTCTTGTTTCAAAAAAAAATTAATTTTCAATTTTTTCTTCAAATACAAAAATAGCTTTTTATAAAAAATATTCGAAATTTAAAATAATTGCCAATTTTCAAAAACATTCATAACTTAATAAAATGTTTGGGATTTTTAAAAAATGTTCGTTTTTTAAGAGAATGTTCCTTATTTTAAGAAGATGTTCGGTATTTTCAGAAAGTGTTTTGTATTTTCAAAAACATTTTGAATTATCAAAATTTCGTTCAATTTTTAAACTTTTGTGTTCGAAAATTATTCTTAAATTTCTAAAAAAATTCTTGCTTTTAAAAAACTGTTTCAAATTTCAAAAAATTGTCGTTTTACAAAATTTATTTATAAATTCAAAACAAAATCTGGATTTATAAATATGTTCTTCAAATTCGAAAAATGTCTTTGCTTTTTAAAAAAATGTTCTCAGTTTCAGTTAAGTTGCTATTTTCCAAAAATATTTATAACTACAAAAAATGTTCGGGATTTAAGACAAATGTTATGGATTTTCAAAAAACATTGTTCAAATTGCAAAAAACTTTTTTTAAGAAAATATTATCCTTTTAAAAATAGTTGCAGTTTTTAAAAAAAATCATGACTTCAAAAATGTTTTGGATTTTCCAAAAATGTTCTACTTAAAAAATGTTTGGTATTTTAAGAGAATGATTAGTATTTTCAAAATGTTCGTTTTTTCAGTAAAAATCGAAATATGCTTTTTTGTATAATTTTGAAACTAAGTTAATGTTTGAAAATTGCTCTTGAATTTCAAAAAAAGTTCTTGCTTTTAAAAGATGTTCCAAATTCCAAAACCTTGATGTTTTAAAACATTGTTCATAAATTCATAAAATTTTCTGAATTTTCAAAGAATGTTCTTAAAATTCGACAAATGTTTTTGCTTCAAATTCGAAAAAAGTAAAAAAATACAGAAAGTACGAACCAAAAAAGAAAAAAATAGGCAGAAAAGGCAAAAAGAATAGAAAAAATAAAAAAATATATCAGATTTTCTTAAGACAAAAAAACTGGGCCGACTCAGTGGGGCGAGCCCCATGTGCGTTCGCTCGACAGCCGGCCGCAACGAGCGGCGCATTGGAGGTCCCCTGTTTGCTTTTGAAAGAGTCGAGTCCAGTTGAGTTGAGTTTGTGCACGACGCGATCGGATGTACAGCGAGTGGAGCAGAGTAGACCACGGTTACTGTCGTCTCATGTTTTTTTCTTTTTTCTTTTTTGTTTGTGTTTTTTTTTGCAGAGTACAATCAAAGTCGCTCACATACATGAGCATACAATTACCTATATAAACGCACGCACATATATGTTATCCCTATAAGCAACTTCGAGAGATTAAGCCGACACATCATTTTGAGATTGACGAAGTCGTCATAGACGCCTTCCTTGTCGACAAAAACGTCTCCTTTCACTGAAAGCACATCGCCGAAAGACCTAAGATAAATTTAGAAAAATCCAAACACCAACGTCAAGTCTGAGACTCCTAATAACCATCTAATCAGAGGTTAGTTTTTTCTTTTCTTTTCTGGCTGCCGTATTGTAGAGTATATGTTGTTTTGTAGCGGGCCGAGAAAGCTTTTATTACATAAGTGGGTTGGGCTGTTGGTTTGGATCAAGTCGTTTAGGCTTTGCTCATCCCTACATACGACTTGCTTTTGCGGCCAGTTGAGTTGAGTTGAGTTGGCGCAGGGCACGGCAAGCGGAGCGGAGCGATGGGCGGCGGCGGCGGTGAGGAGAGCGGCGGGCATGGGCATGAGATCGGAGACACCTGCAGTCGGTGCACGGTACTGGTCGGCGTGGGTTTGATGACCCTGCCGATCGCGGCCGTGTCCGCCTGGCTGCCGGGCCCTGACGCACCACCATCAAGACCCATGTTGGTCTCCTTGGCCAGGATCATGTGTGTCGTCTCCCCCTGCATCCTCTTCATCCTCCTCGCCGCAGTCACCCTGCTGGATCGGCCACCTTCCCCACCGCCACGGCCCAAAGTCGTCGTCGTCGATCCTCACCCTCCCACACGACCCATGTTAGTCTTGTTCTTGAGGATCCTATGCATCGCCGGTGCATGCAGCATCCCCATGCTCTTGCTCACGATTATCATCACAGACCGCCAGCGCCAGGGCCGTCGACCACCTTCCCATCCACACTCCCATGTTTAGCAATTATTACCATTCTTCTTCTTCTTTGATTTTATTTATTATTGATTCATTCACTTTATTAGTATTTTATTTATACCATATGTATTTTCTGGCCCCTCCGTGTATACATGCACATCATGAGATATTTTCTTCCTGAATCTTACTCCAAAAAATTTACTATATATGCACACTGTTGTAAGATAAACTAACTATATTTCTACGTTCCGGTTAGCTAAAAACCATACCATCCTAATTTCGAAACCAAATCCATGTAAATGAAGATCAATAACCATCATTTCACTTTATAAAGTTGAGGGAGTTTTATGTGGTAACTTTACAAAGCATGACAAATCAATAACTAGAAAAACTCAACCATCCATTATATATTATCATCATTGCGACCCAAAATACATAAACTCAACTAATGGTGCCAGAGCGTCACGTTGGACTCTATGACCTCTCCACTCGGAGGGTTCACAAAGTTGAGACAATGAATACACACCGTCCGGAACATGCCGTACCCTTGGGCCATTCAGAACCTGCAATAACGGGGAGCTCATTGGTTGATCTCAATAGGTTTCTCGAGAACAATACAAACGAGCTGCCACTGGATGGCCCATGTGTGATCTCAATGTCGATGATCATCAAAATCGTGTACCCATCTTTCACTGTTTCGATCTACATGCCATGTGCATTTCCAAGCACCCCAGATGTGATCGCGGACCCCTCCACATCGTCCGAGTTGAGTCGGGGCACGCACAACACGATCATCGGATCTGGAGCGAGTGAAGCGATGGCCGACGGCGGCAACAACAATCAGGAGAAGCGACGATGGTCATTGCATGGCGACCGTCATCTTGGGTTTGGTGACGTTGGCGCTCGTGGCCTTGTCCATCCAGGTGTCGGGTCATGACCCTCCGAGACGACCCATGTTGGTCTTGGCCACCAGGATCCTGTGCGCCCTCACTGAGTGTGGCCTCTTCATGCTCATGGCCACAATAATCCTCAAAGAAAAGGGTCGTCAACCACCTCCCCCCCCCCCCCCCCCCGACGGACGGACGGTTAGCCTCCCTTCCTTCAATGCTTGTGAGTGACTAGATACTTCTTCTTTGATTGATTTATAGATAGATTTTCTGTCCCCTCCGTGTATGCACATGATGACATATTTTGTTCCTCATTCCTACTCTTCAACAAATATATTATACTGTGCACGTTGTGTAAAAGAAATGACCATTTCTAAATTCCTGGCTAGCTAAAAACCATACCATCCTAACATTGAAACCAAATCCATGTAAATGAAGATCAATAACCATCATTTCACTTTAATTTATAAGTTGAGGGAGTTTTATGTGGTAACTTTACAAAGCATGACAAGTCAATAACTAGAAAACTCAACCATCCATTATATTATCGTTATTGCGCTACAAAGACCCAAAATACATAAACTCAACTAATGGTGCCAGAGAGTCACATTGTACTCTATGACATCACCTTTTGGAGGGTTCACAGAGTTGAGACAATGAACACACACCGTCCGGAGCATGCCGTACCCTTGGGCCATCCGGAATGCACCACGACCTCCAATAACAGGGAGCTCCCTGGTTGATCTCAACGGGTTTCTTGAGAACAATACAAACGAGCTTCCGTTGAATGGGCCATGTGTGATCTCGACGTCGATGGCCATCAAAATCGTGTACCCATCTTTTGATGTTCCGATGTACGTGCCCTGTGCATTTCCAATCACCTTAGATGTAATCGCAGGCCCGTCAGTGATCACATCGTCAAACACGTACACATAGCTAAATGGCACGAAGCCACGAGGATGGGCCGTGGCATTGGTATTTTGTGCGACAAGGACTGAGGATGAATCCTTCTCGGCATGGATGTTGTGGAGGTAGAAGAGGATGTTGGTCTCCTTGTCTCTTCCAAACGAGGAAGCATTACATTGGACTTGGAGAGAGAGGAGGAGGATGGTGATGAGGACCAAGAATGGAATTCTCATCTTGTTTTCTTGTGGCTTCTGGCGTGAATTGGGATATGATATGATGGGTAAGAAGGTTTGATACGTACGTGTATTTATAGCTGGAGATGAGGATATGTTTTGGTACTCTATACATGGAAATAAATTACGACGTGTATTTATGCATATTTATAGCTATAGATCAGGTGAGGATATCTTTTTGTACTACTACTCTATATCTATATATGGAAATAAATAATGGCGTGTATTTATTGCTGGAAGGAGGATATCTTTTGGTATTCTATATACGGAAATAAATGACTACATGCATTCTTAGCTGAAATAGGAGAATATATTGGACACCAATATCTGGCGATTGATTTTTTATAGGGAGGGAGGCTGCAGCGATCAATTCTTTTTTTACCTCAGAATAACCCCTTTATTCATTAGAACGTAATGTTACATCGTTCACCATAAATAAACGATACAATAGAGACTTGGAACTTTTGCCAACTGGACCAGTTCATGAGCTACATAATTTGTTTCCCTAATGGCATGCTCGTATCTAACCCTAACAAATTCATGCTCAATGAAAAAACAGTCATGGAAGGTCGGTGCAGCAATACCCGTAGACGACCTCTCATTCTTCATAACTTGTATTACCTCACAACAGGCCTCTCATTCTTCATAACTTGTATTACCTCACAACAATTCTATTATACCCGTAGGCGGCCTCTCATTCTTCATAACTTGTATTACCTCACAACAATTCTATTATACCCGTAGGCGGCCTCTCATTCTTCATAACTTGTATTACCTCACAACAATTCTATTATACCCGTAGGCGGCCTCTCATTCTTCATAACTTGTATTACCTCACAACAATTCTATTATACCCGTAGGCGGCCTCTCATTCTTCATAACTTGTATTACCTCACGACAATTCTATTATACCCGTAGGCGGCCTCTCATTCTTCATAACTTGTATTACCTCACGACAATTCTATTATACCCGTAGGCGGCCTCTCATTCTTCATAACTTGTATTACCTCACAACAATTCTATTATACTCGTAGGCGGCCTCTCATTCTTCATAACTTGTATTACCTCACAACAATTCTATTATATCCGTAGGCGGCCTCTCATTCTTCATAACTTGTATTACCTCAGAACAATTCTATTATATCCGTATACGTACAATATGCACCAGCCAGGTGGACACCTGGGCCGTCTCAACTAACTACTTCCTCGCCCAATCAGATTCCATCACACATCATATCTCGGAAGAGCAACTACTTAGCGAGCACTTGCCATCACTTGGGCATTTTCAGGCATCGTGCTCTGAGTTTATTTATTTATTTAGATTTTATTTTGTATTTTTCTGCATGCTTTTTCTGCTTTTTAGATTGGTTTTCTTTGGGTTTTTTGGTGTTCCGATTTTCCATCGATTTTTCTTAGTTTTACGATAAAATTTGTTTTTTCTGGAAAAAACGTGATTTCTATTTATTTTATTTTTGCACGGCCATGCCTACCCGGAAAAAAAATGCTTTCTATTTTTTTGCGAGAGGCACGGTTTTGCTTTCCTGAGAAACACGGGTTTGCTTCCGCCTCTCGGAAACAAAAAAACGGGTTTTCTATTTTCTCTTTTATTTGCGAGATGCACGACTTTGCTTTTCCGAGACGCACGATTTTGCTTCCGCTTCTCGGAAACGAAAATAAACGTGTTTTTCTTTTTCTTTTTTTGTAAGAGGCACGGTTTTGCTTCGTTTTTTTGTAAGAGGCACATTTGTGCCTCTCGGAAATAAAAAAACATTTTTTTTCACGAGAGGCATAACCGTGCCTCTCAAAAAGAAAAAAAATGTGTTTTTTTGTTTTTTCGCGAGAGGCACGGTTTTGCTTTCCTGAGAGACACGGGTTTGCTTCCGCCTCTTGGAAACAAAAAAACGGGTTTTCTATTTTCTCTTTTATTTGCGAGATGCACGACTTTGCTTTTCCGAGACGCACGATTTTGCTTCCGCTTCTCGGAAACGAAAATAAACGTGTTTTTCTTTTTTTTTGTAAGAGGCACGGTTTTGCTTCATTTTTTTGTAAGAGGCACGTTTGTGCCTCTCGGAAATAAAAAAACATTTTTTTTCACGAGAGGCATAACCGTGCCTCTTAAAAAGAAAAAAAATGTGTTTTTTTGTTTTTCCGCGAGAGGCACGGTTTTGCTTTCACGAGAGGCACGGCTCCATGCCTCTCGAAAACAGAAAAAACATATTTTTTATTTGTTTTTCTATCGCGAGAGGCGCGATTTTTTGTCTGGTTTTTTCATGAAAAAGAAGTTTGTCAAAATCTATCAACATGAGATCTAGTTTTAAAAAATTTGATGCGAGAAACCCAGTGGTGAAAACGGTTCAAGATTGAAACATACGGTTTAAAAGAGAAAACATTTTAAATATATGGATCTAAAAAATGAAAAAACTCTAGGTTGCAATAAGTGACACATATGCAATGCGCTACTTGTCACAAACTGTAAAGATGAGAGTGATTTTTGAAAAGAGTATTTTTCAATTAGTGATATTGGTATGTCCGACCCTCCCTTCTATCTATACCTACTAATATTAATACCATATACTATACTAATACTACTACTACTGATAATAATAATTATAACAATTGTTAACAAAATAATAATAATAATAATAATAATAATAATAAACGAAAATAGATATCCTTAATCCGTCATGCTATTTTATAAAAAACATCTTAATGTTTATGACATTAAACCCGTAGTACATATCAAATATTTTTTTAAATACTAATATCTTCTAAACTGTAACTTCAAATTTAATGTGTTATATATGAAATTTGATTAAAAAAATATGCAGAATCTGAATATGATGTTATTTTACTTGTTAACCATTAGGATGCAATCTTAATGAATATTGATCCGGATTGTGGATGAACATCTCAGCAAAATCATGATTGGAGATGAAATTGAAGATCACTTGCGTTTTTCTTTATACTCCCTCCGTCACAAAATTCTTGTCTGAGTTTTATTTAGAAATGGATGTATCTAAATACTAATACATGACCAGATACATTCATATTTAGACAAATCAAAGACAAGAATATTGAGACGGATGGAGTACGTGTTAAATCTACATGCAAGTCATGTTTAAATATAAGACTCGTGGAATCTTAAATTGCGTTTTTGTAGGTTATGATCATCTTTATTTAGGCCGTAGCTATAAATACTCAGATTATAGAGCATTTTTTGTAAATTAAAAACGTGTGATATTTTTTTCTTCAGTTGGAACATACGGACCCTTTTGCTAGTATAAATAAATATATCAAACGCACTAAATAACATGTCAAGGAAGGAAGCAAGGAAGACGTGTTTTAGTTGGTTGAATTTTCTAGTTGGTCCAACTCTCTGAACGGATGGGATGACCTTTTCTCTTGATTTTGTCTGACCTTGCGTTGCGTTGCATTGCACTTGACGAAGACAACTGGGCTACTTTTCTTGTTCCTTGTCTCTATCTCTCTTGTATTACTCTCTTCTCTTCTCTTCTCTTCTGGTTGTCTTCTCCTCTCTCCTGCAGTAAGTATTATAACAGTAAGTATTAAGAATAGAATTTAATAATACTCCAGAATAGAATAGAAGAGAAGAAGGTCCAGCCTGGTGGCGGCCACGAGAGGAGAGGAGAGGCCAAATCAACCAACAAAATCTCCGCCGGCCCAACCTTGCTTTGTTTCTTCTTCTTGTTTCCTTCATCGGTTGGTTGTAATTCTATTGAGCAGCAGCAGCAGCTCTTGTTTCTCCTCAATCAAATCTCTTAATCCTAGCTTCCCGGGAAAAAGGATATATCAACAACAAGAAGAATTCAACTCCATCCATGCATCTATCCTCCTCGCCTATCATATTCATTCTAGCAAAGCAAAGAGGGTCTCTCTGCTCTCAATCAAAAGGGAAGAGCAGAGCAGACCAGAGGTGAAAGCCAATCCATCCATCCATCCATAGGTGTTGCTAACAAGGGGGGGTTGCCGCATGCACGCTGGAAGAGCTAGTAAGGTATATATGTATGTACCATCGTTTAATTCATCCATTCATATCTGCTACCTTTCATTTGTTCTTGCTTCCTTAACAAAACTAACTAGTACTCCCTCTGTAAACTAATATAAAAGTGTTTAGATAACTAAAGTAATGATCTAAACACTTTTATATTAATTAGTTAATTACGGAAGGGAGGAGTATTTTTATCTACTGATTGATTGATTGATTGATGCATGCGCCAGTGGTATAATTATGAATATTTTTGCCCTCTACTACTTAATATCGATCCATCATATGCAATTAATTGTAAAGAGGAATTTTCCTTTCTTTTTTAGAATATACTACGTATATATTATATATGTTATATATAAACTGGGCTACATGCAACACACTAAATACTGACTAGTAGCTAGTTTGCAAAACTAAACTTACTAGTGTGCAAGGCAGCCACTTTTGCTTTGAAGCAGGCTTCCAATTATGTATTCCCTTTTTTATAAGGTTCTTCCTTCATTCACCCTGTTAATTAACAATATTAAGTGGCAGTTTAATTAACAATATTGTATTCACTGTTGCTCCATATACCGCCTGCACAATATGTCCAAGCTAGGTTATTATTAAGCGGCAGTTTCATGACCCTTTTTTTTTTTGCAGAAAATCCAACCAAATGGGAAGAAGAAACGAGGCCCTGGCTACTAAAAGGGGATCAGATCAAATCCTTATGTGAACAGGAACAGCTAGCTACCTCTTGAGATTAGAACCAACATTACACTTCCGTACAAGCTAGCTAGCTACTAGTTCATTCAATCAAGGAGAAAACATAGTGCATGCAAACAGAACATCGATCGGAGCCTGTTGAAATATGGTTGCAGTTGCAGGTGCAGGTGATGGTAATCACAAGATGATACCTGCTGCTGATGACCAAGAGGCTGCAGCAGAAGGGCCTGCAAAAAACAAGAGAGATGCAAAAGACGATCATCACATTGCCATCCAAGACTCATCCCAACAAACAACAGACGACAGATTGATCCTGAGCGACAAGACCAATGTCCAGGATTACGACTCCTTTCAGCACCACCTGCAGACACCAACCTCGCCGCCCTGCTACTCCACCGACCACATGCTGGCCGTGGCCGGTGCCGACCAAAGACACAACAACAATGGCTCTTCTTCTTCTTCTTCTTCTTCTTCTATTTCCCACCACCACCAGCAGCAGCAGCAGCAGCAGCATCAACACTCTTCTCGGTCTCGCCCACCACCAAGAAAACTGCAGTCCAGAACACGGCGACGCTTGGCGCCGTTCGTGAGGAAGATCAAGTGGGGACCATTGTGGGACAGGTCCAAGGAGTGGATCAAGAACCCCATGAACATGGCTCTTTTTGTGTGGATCGTTGCTGTTGGTATCTCCGGCGCCATCCTCTTCATGGTGATGACCGGGATGCTCAACGCCGTGCTGCGGAGCAAGTCGCACAAGGACACGTGGTTCGAGGTCAACAACCAGATACTCAATGCATTGTTCACCTTGATGTGCCTGTACAACCACCCGAGAAGGTTCTACCACCTGGCGCTGCTGTGCCGGTGGAGGGCCGGCGACATGGCCGCGCTCCGGGAGACCTACTGCAAGGGCGGCACCGTCAAGCCCAACGAGAGGAGGCACATGGCCGTTGTGATCCTGCTGCTCCACCTCAACTGCTTGGCGCAGTACGCGCTCTGCGGCCTCAACCTCGGGCTGTCCAGGAGCCGGCGGCCTCCGGTGGGCGTCGGCCTCACCGTGTCGGTTGCGATATGCGCCCCGGCCGTAGCCAGCCTGTACAACAACCTCAGCCCCCTGGGGAAAGACTACGAGGTCCAGGCCGCCGCCGACGACGAGGAGTCCTCTTCTTCCTCTGGTTCGCGGCGGCGGCTCCAGCACAAGATCAAGACCGTCGAGAGGAGGTACTCCTTGTCCCCCTCTCCGCAGCGACAAGGACAAGGAGAAACGTCAGCTTCTGTCGTGGGCGTCGAGATGGAACTAGAAGAAGAAGATGGTACTAGTATGTCGCCGGAGTGGTCCGGCGGGCTGGTGGCGGACCTGTGGGAGGACATCTCGCTGGCATACCTGTCACTGTTGTGCAGCTGCTGCGTGTTCGGGTGGAACGCCGGGCGCCTCGGGTTCGGCAACGCGTACGTGCACGCGGCGACCTTCGTCCTGCTGTGCCTGGCGCCATTCTTCATCTTCACCCTGGCGGCCATCAACATCGACGACGAGGCGGCCAGGCTCGCGCTAAGCCTCGGCGGCACCCTGCTCTGCGTCCTCGGCCTGCTGTACGGCGGGTTCTGGAGGATCCAGATGCGCCGGAGGTTCGGGCTTCCCGGAAACGCCTTGTGCTGCGGGAAGCCGGACGTGACGGACTGCTTCCAGTGGCTGTGCTGCTGCCCCTGCTCCCTCGCCCAGGAGGTCAGGACCGCCGACGCCTACGACATTGTGCACCACAGGATGGTGTGCCGCCGCAGACCCGGAGACGGCGACCACCAAGAAGAAGAAGAAGAAGATGATGATGATGATGATGATGGCAGCGGAAGCAGCAGCTCCCGGGTGCAGATGCAGCAGCCACTGAGGTTTGCAGGTGTTTTTGCTTCAGAATCAGATACAAATACAGTACCCCCTGCTGTGCCTGTTGCTGTTGGCATACAGATACAAATACAGATTCAGAAACACTAAGTTAGATCAGTAAGCAGGCGCAACTGTAAACCTTTAACAGCAAGCAATATCATATTATTAATTAGAGTATAGTATAATATACCCTGTCTGATAATATTCTTTTGTTGTACTCCTACTAGTCAGAGCATCTTCAACCCTAAACGCGCCTGGACCAGCGCTAAAAAACAGATTTACAACCCGCGGTTAGCTTTTTTTGTTCGCAACATATTTTAGTGCGCGCGACGCTCCAACAGATGCTGCAAATAATAAACACCCAAAACTTATTCAACACGTATATTTTACATATAGATAATAAAACATAGATAATATATTACACATAGATAATAAAACTAGTTCAACACATAGATAAAACTACTCCGAGTCATCACTGTGGGTGCTGTCCGAGGTAGATAAAAATGCGTCCTCCCAACGTTCATCGTCGGAAGTGAAGATGGACGGCAAACCATTTTGGACGGCCCCGCACTGCGATATGGCGAGTAACTTGCGCCGACGCCTGTCCTGCCGCTCCGCGCGACGCCTTGCCGTCCTCTCCGCCCAGTAGGCGTTCTCGGTGGCGACGTCCTCCGGGTGTCGACGGCGCCACTCCGTCATGGCTCGCTCATCCTCCTCGGCGACGAGGAGCCGACGCTGCTGCCGAAGGTGCTCCTGCCGGTCTTGCTCCATGATCAGACGAGGGGGAGGGGCGAGGTTCTGCGCCTGCTCGCGCATGTAGACGTCGTGGAAGTTCATCTGCGCGCGAGGCCGCCCTAGTCGCCACGCCGCCGTGTCGTACGCGCGGTCGGCCTCGTGCGTGGTCTCGAAAATGCCGAGGCCGAGGCGGACGTCGCCGGACCGGATCTCGGCGTAGTAGGTGCCGGAGGGGTGCTCGCGGACGCCGCGGTAGCCCGAGGATGCACGGCGACGCGGCGGCATGGTGGCAGAGGGAGCGGCGAGGGAGAGGCAGAGGAAGAGTCAAAAAAACGGCGAGGGAGAGGCGTGTGGCTGTGGGCAGCCGCGTGGCGAGCGCGGCATTTTATAGCGCACTGAAAGCGATGCGCCAAATCTGACGCGCGGCCGCCCGCTTTCTCCCGCGCGCGCGCAAAAGTCGTCCCCATCGCCGACCCCCTAAGACCTCTAGGTGAGAATAGCCAAATCCCCATGTTGTTGATATAGATGATAATGTGTTGTAAATGTCGATGATGAAAATGCTAGTGCTAGTCGCCATGTCATTGATGTCGATGATGATGCATTCTTAATATAGAGGATGTCTTGGTGTTCTTATTTGCAAATGTTGATTCATTTCCGTTCCGACAAATTTCAGGCGCTCCATATGTCCACTTTTTAGCAAAGGTCATGCCCAAATTTTCCATGAATTTTGGCATGACTAGTGCTAGAAACTAGGACATATGAAGTGCCCTATAATTGCCGGAAATGGGGATGAAGAGGAGAAGTAGAGGAAAAATAGAAGAACAGGAGAAGTAGAAGAAAAAGAGGAGAAGTAGAAGAGGAATGAGAGGAAGAAGAGGAGGAAGGAGAGGGAATTATATTCTTTTAGGTTAATTCTATTTTAGAATTATTAGAGGAAGAGGAGGAGAGGAAGAAGAGGAGGAAAAGAAGAAAGGAAGAATTATTTAGGTTAATTCTGTTTTAGAATTAATAGTGATCTGTCATATAAGTTTCGTCGTAGTTGCCTTCGATTGATTTTAAATGTTTCAACTATGAACATAGGAAATGTCTGACGACGAAAGGAAATTCGTTATGTGCGAATACTGCTAAGGTGAGCGCGGCCTGTGTGACACGCCTCACCTAGTTGATGATAGGCGCTTCAGCATCATGCTGGATGAGGACTTCGAAGTGGATACAGTAAGTCACAACGACAAGTCTTTTTTTCATAATTAAGCATGACTTCTTTTGCTTCAACTTATAATTTTTATTTTTTACTATTCTACTAGCGTATCCCCTGCCATGCAAGAATTTATGTCTTGGATAAGATTGATTTCAGTACTGAAAAAACTATGGAGGTAAAGATAGTTCACTTGAGGACCGAGCATGGTTATACTTTTGCCGTAAAGTTATACAATGCAGACACCTACTCCTTTTTTGAATGCAAAAGTTGGATAGCACTATGCAAGGCTTATGCATTTGAGCCTAATATGCTTATTACCTTTGATATTCGTCCGAAAGATGAAATTGAAGGTAATATCGACATCTGGGTCGATGTGCAGACGCCTCCAGTTCTACCATTATGTGAGTTTCTCAACCATATTTATTAGGTAATTTATATTGTTTATTTAAAAATAGTTGATAACTTATTTCCATTGACATCTTATTTTCATTCTTCAAAAAATATATGGAAGATGGTAGACAGAACCTACTACTAGAATGATGAAGCAGAATTAACTTATAAGGAGAAAAATCTTCTTGTCACATTTTTAATGATCTTGAGAATTACAATAGCTATCAGCAAACTCCTCCACATTATGGTCAATACGTGCCACTAGTGCACGTGGTGAACTACGATAACATGCATGGAGATTGCATGGTAAGATTTTCTACTATTACGACATCTGTGCATCTTTTGCATAAATTCTTGTAAAACTAAACTACATTGCTAGCTACAAAGTTATTACTACGTTTTTCAACAGAAAAATCCTGCAGGATTGTGTGCCTCATCTGATGGTTTCAAGAGGTCACGCAGATGTTATGAGCATACTGTTGGGAACGTAGCATAAATTCAAAATTTTCCTACGCATATTCAGATCTTCCTATGGAGAGACCAGCAACGAGAGAGGGGTAAGAGCATCTTCATACCTTTGAAGTTCGCTAAGCGGAAGCGTTGCTAGAACGCGGTTGATGGAGTCGTACTCGCAGCGATTCCGATCTAGTGCCGAACTACGGCACCTCCGCGTTCAACACACGTGCAGCCCGGTGACGTCTCCCGCACCTTGATCCAGCAAGGAGGAGGGAGAGGTTGGGGAAGAACTCCAGCAGCACGACGGCGTGGTGTCGATGGAGAGACGAGGTCTCCCGGCAGGGCTTCGCCAAGCACCGGCACAGAGGAGGAGGAAGAGGGGCAGGGTTGCGCCGAGAGAGAGGGAAAAGTGTGTCTCTCAATGGCCAAAACCCCTCTCTATTTATAGGAGGAGGGGGGAGGGCTGCGCCACCCCTAGGGTTCCCTCCCTAGGGGCCGGCGGCCACCAGATGGGAGAGGGGGGCGGCGGCTAGGGTGGGAGGGGGTGTGGCGCACCACCTGGTGGGCCTAAGGCCCACCTGCGCCTAGGGTTGCCCCCTCTCCCCACCACTTGCGCATTGGGCTGGGTGTGGGAGGCGCACCAACCCACCTAGGGGCTGGTTCCCTCCCGCACTTAGCCCATCTAGCCTCTTGGGGTCGTTGCCCCCTTCGGTGGACCCCCGGGGCCACCTCCGGTGGTCCCGGTATGTTACCGGTGACGCCCGAAACACTTCCGGTGTCCGAAACCATCCGTCCTATATATCAATCTTTACCTCCGGACCATTCCAGAGCTCCTCGTGACGTCCGGGATCTCATCCGGGACTCCGAACAACTTTCGGTAACCTCGTATAACAATTCCCTATAACCCTAGCGTCATCGAACCTTAAGTGTGTAGACCCTACGGGTTCGGGAGACAGGCAGACATGACCGAGACACCTCTCTGGCCAATAACCATCAGCGGGGTCTGGATACCCATGGTGGCTCCCACTTTCTCCACGATGATCTCATCGGATGAACCACGATGTCAAGGATTCAATCAATCCCGTATACGATTCCCTTTGTCTGTCGGTATAGTACTTGCCCGAGATTCGATCGTCGGTATACCTATACCTTGTTCAATCTCGTTACTGGTAAGTCTCTTTACTCGTTCCGTAGCACGTCATCGCATGACTAACTCCTTAGTCACATTGAGTTCATGATGATGTTCTACCGAGTGGGCCCAGAGATACCTCTCCGTCACACGGAGTGACAAATCCCGATCTCGATTCGTACCAACCCAACAGACACTTTCGGAGGTACCCGTAGTGCACCTTTATAGTCACCCAGTTACGTTGTGACGTTTGATACACCCAAAGCACTCCTACGGTATCCGGGAGTTGCACAATCTCACGGTCGAAGGAAAAGATACTTGACATTATAAAAGCTTTAGCATACGAACAATACGATCAAGTGCTATGCTTAGGATTGGGTCTTGTCCATCACATCATTCTCCTAATGATGTGATCCCGTTATCAATGACATCTAATGCCCATGATCAGGAAACCATGATCATCTATTGACTAACGAGCTAGCCAACTAGAGGCTTGCTAGGGACACATTGTGATCTATTTATTCACACATGTATTACTGTTTCCTGTTAATACAATTATAGCATGAACAATAGACGATTATCATGAGCAAAGAAATATGATAATAACCATTTTATTATTGCCTCTAGGGAATATTTCCAACACATACGGCCAGCACGGCCAGGTCAGCCTATGTATTGTCACGCCCAGATGCGACCCTATCCTCAATTTGGCACGAAGGCCTCGTCAGGGATAGAAGCGCATCTCGTCGTGTCGCAAGAATGGATATCGTTACAAGTACATGTACTGAAAAGAAGAGATATATAATAGAATTGGCTTACACTCGCCACAAGCTACATCAGAGTCACATCAGTACATTACATAAACATCAAGAGTAAGAGCAGGGTCCGACTACGGACGAAAACAAACGAGAAAAGAAGAACGACGTCCATCCTTGCTATTCGAGGCTGCCGGCCTGGAACCAATCCTAGATCGACGACGAAGAAGAAGAAGAAGCAACTCCAAATGAACAATCAACGCGCTCGCATCGAGTAACCTTTACATGTACCTGCAACTGGTGTTGTAGTAATCTGTGAGCCACACGGGACTCAGCAATCTCATTTCCAAAGGTATCAAGACTAGCAAAGCTTAATGGGTGAGGCAAGGTTAAGTGGTGAGGTTGCAGCAGCGGCTAAGCATATATTTGGTGGATAACTTACGAGTACAAGAAATAAGAGGGGGAAGATCTACGCATAGCGGACGGAACTACGGATGATCAAATGAATGATCCCGAACACCTGCCTACGTTAGACATAACCCCACCGTGTCCTCGATCGGAGAAAGAACTCACGAAAGAGACAGTCACGGTTACGCACACAGTTGGCAAGTTTTAATTAAGTTAACTTCAAGTTATCTAGAACCAGTGTTAAACAAAGTTTCCACGTTGCCACATAACCGCGGGCACGGCTTTCCGAAAGATTTAACCCTGCAGGGGTGCTCCAACTAGTCCATCACAAATTACCACAAGCCGCATAGAAATCCTCAATCACGAAGCTCGCGGTCTCGTCGGATTCCCTAGTGGAAAACCTCAACTCTAAGATTATCCAAAGTATCACTAGAATCCCGATGCACAAGGTATTCCGTCAAAGGTAAAACTAATCCAGCAAGGCCGCCCGACGTGTCGACGATCCCGATAGGAGCTGCGTATCTTGTTCTCAGGACACGACGGATAAGCGAAGCGTACGAGTGCCAAACCTCGAGTTTCCTCGCGGTGGCCCCGCACGGTGCTCTGTTTTGGACCAACACTCATGAGGAGCACTGGCCCGGGGGTTGATTAAATTATCCTCGGGGTCCGGAAAGTCCCTATGCAATTTTATTAGGTGATTAGGCAAATGTAGTACCAATGTTGGGCCTTGCCAGACCAGCTTTAATCTAAAACAAATTATCAAGGGGGTCCCCATAACAACCCCGATCGTGTTAGGAGCGCTCAATTATGGAACATAACACCGGTAGCCGGAAACTAAGGGGGCAAAGGTGGAACAAAACACCAGGCTAGAAAGGCCGAGCATTCCACCTTTTACCAAGTATATAGGTGCATTAAATTAAATAGCATTTAATAGGGTGATAAAACAAGGAACCCATGTTATCACATGGAAGCAACTGCACCTTCAACTAGCAATGCTAACACAGGGTTAAGCAAGCAGTAACATAGCCAATCAGTGGTTTGCTAGGTTGAACAGGTTGAAGGTGATCATGGCATTGTTGAGAGGCTGATATTTAACATGTGGTAGGCAACGAGACATAAACGATAGAAGCGATAAACTAGCATGGCAGTGATAGTAATGGTATCTGAGGAAATGGTCATCTTGCCTGAGATCCCGCTTGGAAGAAGAACATCTCGGAGAAGTCGGCGAACCAACGTAGTCGAACGGGTCCTCACATTCCGACACGCTTGCGGAACTCTATCGAGACGGAACAAAGCGGAAACAAACATCAACACAAATATTCACCACACGATGCACAACATAATGCATAACCTACTATGATGCATGATCAGTTCAAAGATGCAAGGGATGGCATGACAATTCACCTCACGTAAACACTACACATTAAGTGAAGCTCGATATGCAACGGGTTGCATATCGACGAAACTCCACGATTAATTATTTAATTCACTCCCGGTTATTTACACAGCAATATTAAATTGTTGTTATCATGGCAAGGGGTGAAGCGGTGATCCTACATGGCATCCTAGACGGTTTAACTCGCGGAACATAGAACGTAGCTACGGATACAAGAGACGTGCAACACACGATATATATGCCATGAATGCGTCATGCATGCGAGTTCATAACACCACGGCAAGAAGAGAAAGAAACATGTGTCGCCACGGCGAGCGAGAGGGAACCATGGCGGCAAGACGGAAACGATGCCACGGCAACGTTCCTATCCCGATACTCGTCGAGATATCGTGCCAACGTATATGAAGCGTGTGCGGGAACGTTAAATAAAGAATGGGGTGATCCCTCTACCGGGTTCCCATGTGTCGAGGCACGACGAAATAAGACAACGTGCAACAGGCATACATACGGTGCAAACATACATTCAACTCATACAACACATACATTCGTACATCACTAGTACACGGTAAAGACATGTCCCAACGGTATACCTTCGACGCGTGCATATCGGAGCGGATCGGGTCGCTGAAGGAGATCAACGATCATCGTGGAAGTTGTGGAAGTATCCGTACACGGTCTCGTCGACGGTAGTCGTACGCTCGGCGTCGGTGCACGGGTCTTCGGCGTCGGTAGTCGTTCGCGAATCCCTAGATGTCCGGGGGTCGTCGGTGATGTCGTGGTACTCGCGGCGAATTTGTCGGTTCCATGAAGGAGGGGGTTTGGTGCATGCGGCACCGGCAAGCGGCAGCAACACGCAAATGCGAGCGGAGGCCACGGCTACAAGCGGCAGCAACTAATATCTAGCAACTAGCAAACAACACCTAATCAACTAACACTAGCTAAGCAGCTAGCAAGCAGCAAAGCAAGCAACTATCTAGCAGCTATTAGCAACAGCTACAGCAACACGCAAGGAAGCTACAGCTAGCAACTAGCAGCGGCTAACAGCTACAACAGCTCAAACAGCAACAGGCAAACGGCATCAGCCATCAGCTAGCTTGGCAGCAAGCAAGTACAACAACAACACGCAGCAATCGCACAAGAGCAGCAGCACGCAGCAAAATGCAAGCACGACAACCATTAGGCAACATCATCTGGCACAGCAACAGCACACGGCAGCAGAGCAAATCGCAACGGCGGCGAGGGAACCAGGAGGAAAGGACGGGCGAGGGGGTGTGCTGGGCCAGGGTGGAGACCTCGCGGGAGGCGGCGTCCATGGCGGGGCGCGGGAACGGCGCAGGGGCTCCTCGGGGAAGCTACTGCGGCGGAGCGGCGAGCCACGGCGGGGAACTGGAGGCGCGCATGGGGGCCTGGAGGCCTTGGCGGGCGAGACCAAGGGCGGCACGGCGGCGGAGCAGACGGGGCTGAGCGCGACAGGGCACCGAGGGCGAGGGAGGAGTGGCGACGGGACCAACATAGCGACAGAACGGCTGCTGGCAGCGGCGACGGGGAGGCGCGGCGAGCAGGGGGGCTCGGTGCTGGCAGGGGATCGAGGAGGAGGGGCTGCGCGAGGAGGTGCTCTACGGGAGGAGGAAGGCACGAGGATGACGGCGCTAGGAGGAGAAGGAGGGATCGGGGCGGTTCGCTAGGGCACGGGGGAAGGAGGCTTGGGCCTGGCCGACTAGTTGGCTCCTCCTCTCTCCGCTTAGTTGGTTTTTTTATAAAAAAACAGAAAACAACCACCAAAAGAAAGGTTTTAATAAAATAAAAAAATCCCTTTGACTCCTTTAAAAATATACCCAACGTTAAAATAGATTGGGCATTTAAAAAAAATAAAAAAATGTAACCTTCTTTTAAGAATTAAAATAAAACCCTTTCACAAAATAATAAAATCTAAACTCCTTTTTGACAAGAGAAAAAAATAAAACCTCTTTTATTTAAAGAATAAAATAAAAGCTCTTTAAAGAAGAAAAGTAAAATGAGACTGTTTTAAAATAAAACAAGAGGAGAAAAAAAAAACCCAAGGGGTTGCCCCCACATTTAATGAAAGGATCTTTTAAAATAAGACGAATCTTTTGACGGGGTTAAAACGGAAACTTTAGCAAACCGCAAAAACGAAATAAGAGGGGAGAGGGGGAGCTACTATCGCACTACGACTCGGTGATCACTCGAAGCACATACTCAAAACACCACACGTGATAGACAATGCAGATGCCATGCATGATGCGACGATGCAAACTAAATGACGATGCAACAAATAAAACTAATCACACGACGGAAACGGAAATAAAAGGGGGAATCTTCTGGGCGTCGGTCTCGGGCTGTCACGACTCTCCTACACTACAAGAGGATCTCGCCCCGAGATCCAAGAATGAAAGGGGGAGAGGATGAGAAAGAACAAGAGGTAAGAACTAAGTCGCTACTTTGACAAACGAGTGAAACCAACGATCCTTGAAGGTTGCAACGAGATGAGGAATGATATGGGAAAGAAGCAAGAATTCACGGAAAATTTCGGCAGCACTTCGATAGGAAAATGGGACAAAAAATTCGATAAGATGGAAGAAATCGACAATATTCAAAACCAACAACTAAATACAACAAGGGAACACCATGATCTTGATAGAACAACATAATAGACCCAAAAGATCAACATCACAATGCCTCCGGAACAATAGAATAGGAACTAGCTCAAGCGAAAGAAGAGAATGAAGAAAAGAATGACAACTATCATCACAATAGAATTGAAGAGCCTCCGGACAGAGAATTGATGTAGTAGTTGGAAAACCAACAATGAAGAACTAGATAGTACTGGACTTATGAAAATCATCTCAACATATATGAGGTGACACCCAACCACTAAAAGAAATAAGGATAGATTGGGAGAAACAAGATATGAACAATTTCTTACACCAAGAGGATACATTGAGAACTTGGATTAATGACAAGCACCATGATAGCAACAATCCATAGGAGAAGCTTTAGGTGAAATCCAAACCAAGATAGCTCAATGAAGAAATCATGGGTAGAAATATCTCCTAATCATAGAATTGGTGGATTTAATTATCTCATTCTTGAAAGGAAGTCTCTTCGAGACTCCTACACTAACAAGAACGCTATAATACCACCTCAAAGGATAAAGGAAGAACAAATGCACTTGGAAATGCAAGAGAAGGATACTTGAGGTTCTCCAACAAGAATCTTGAAGAACACTTGAGAACGAATTGAAACCTTGATGAACCACCATGAAGGACCACCGTATACAAATGAATGATGCAACAATATGACGGTAGAAAAGAATAAGATTATGACCTTGCCAAGATTTAGATGAAGCCTCACAAAGAGATGCTTAAAAGAACTTGGAACTCCGGAAAAGAAAGATAATCACACTTGAGAAGAAGAATTGATATCATGAGCCACTCCGGAAGAAGAATTCAAAATACTACGAACAAGAATAAGAATTATGTTATGCTCATCCTTTGTCAAGTTTAATTGATGACAAGCAACGGATTTAGCATACAACTTATTCTTCTTGAAAAGATTGAGGAGAGATATGAGCACAAACTAGAAGAATTGTTGCAAGAAGCACCAGTGAGAATTGACAATTGAATGGGAACACCATGAATTAATGGAGATACATGTGAATGAAGAGATCATGAGCCACCTGAGAAAAACTAGAACAAGGCATCGGATAAACGAGAGACGAACGAAGAGACAACAATGGAGAAGAATTGAGGATGAAAGCTGCAAGCTGAGAACGAAGAATCTTCTAAAATGATGGCCTTCGGAGGAACGAGAATGAAAACAACTCAGAAAAGCACCGGATAGCAAGAAAGAGATTACTCATGATTAGAACAAATAAGATGATGGCACAAAGCTGAAATGATGAATCTGCAAGAGAATGGACCAAGATTCGAGAGAAGCACCCCTTCGAATTTGCAAGCTGAGAAAGATGACGAGAGCAACACCAAGAATAATGAGACACTCCGGAATAAAGAAGAATGGAATGTGGAGCCAAATATTAGAAATAATTCAAATTGATCTTGAAGAAGGAATATGACTAACGAAAATCATACTTACGTCATAGTTGAAAGAATTAGAGATCTCCGGGAAAGATTACAGAAGCCAGATAAGATCCTGGGAAAGAACCTGTGGGTTATGGGCCCACTCAAAGAACCACCGTTGAAATGATTGCTAGAAAGAGAGATATTGCACCCGTAGAAATGAAAACTTGATGAGGTTGAGCACCTCAAAATAATTAAAGAATTGAAAACAAGAAACTCTGAGACATCTTCAACGCTCCGGATAGAATAGAGATAACTGAATAAACAAGATAGAATGATAAGAATCTCCAACATAGGAAAGAATTACAAGGATAAATAGAATATAGTGAACACGGATAATTAAATTGAATTCACCAGAAAAGATGACAAGAATGAATAAAGGTGAACATGAAGCTCCTGAGAATCTTCACAATGAATCACCGGGTAAGAGAGAAAAGAACAGACAACGGAAGCACAATGAAAAGAAAACTCTTGGATGAAAATTGAATCACTGAAGAAAAAGGGTGGGAGGGCGGGAAAAACAAAGACAACATGGGACAGATGAGATGAACTCCGGAATAAAATGAGAGAATGATCTTGCAAAATTGGAGAGGATAGAATTCAGTTGTAGAGAAGCACACCGGTTGAAAAGACTTGACATAACAACTCCGGTTGAAAGGAATTGATAAGACGATCTGATTGAGCAAAGAATTTGCATTCAAATAAAAATATGAGAACACATATTAGGAAAGATCTGAAATCACCACTTGACATCGAAGCAACACAAATTACCATATTCCAACAAAACAAAGAGTGAGGCTTATGAAACAAGCCAGAACAAACTCATGAGAAAGATTTCGTTCGATACTTTCGTGGACAGGAATCCACTAGATGTCGAACCCCAACCTAACATCATGCATTTGTTGGCAGATTGTCCTATAGGTAACTACTAGAATTCCCACCTATGAATTCCCGAAATATCTGGTCATGCAATCTGGTACACGGATACAAGGAGTATTTCACACAACTCCTATACTAACCGGTCACCTATATCACATCCGTCAACACACAACTAGAATCTCGGACCTTCATCTACAACAGACCCTCGTGATCACAACGATACAAAGTATGGCAGTACTCCCGAACAATCTGCACCAGTACTGGGGACATCGGGGTTATCTCGCCACTACTGGTATTGAAGCAATTACGAACATCCTTCGTCCTGAGATATTAAGAAACCTGAATGATAACGATGTGCTCGAGAATCCCCTAGAGCTCAACTCCCCTGAGACTTAGAGCAGATAGGAGGCACCAAGACAGAAGTCCGTCACATCGGCATCATATAGATTCCAAAAATATCCGCGTGATCCTAATTTTTTTTTCAGTGAGAAGAGAAGTAGAATTAAATTATTACGTCAAGATTCCTCACCAGAGCATAGAAGAGGAGAAAAAAGAATCCTACTCTCCGGTATATAACTAGACTCAAAGCAGTTTTTCACTAGACTCGACTCGGCCAAGTTCGATCAATCAAGGGGGCTCCTAGGCCGGTACTGCTCTGATACCAACTTGTCACGCCCAGATGCGACCCTATCCTCAATTTGGCACGAAGGCCTCGTCAGGGATAGAAGCGCATCTCGTCGTGTCGCAAGAATGGATATTGTTACAAGTACATGTACTGAAAAGAAGAGATATATAATAGAATTGGCTTACACTCGCCACAAGCTACATCAGAGTCAAATCAGTACATTACATAAACATCAAGAGTAAGAGCAAGGTCTGACTACGGACGAAAACAAACGAGAAAAGAAGAACGACGTCCATCCTTGCTATCCGAGGCTGCCGGCCTGGAACCCATCCTAGATCGACGACGACGAAGAAGAAGAAGCAACTCCAAATGAATAATCAACGCGCTCGCGTCGAGTAACCTTTACCTGTACCTGCAACTGGTGTTGTAGTAATTTGTGAGCCATAGGGGACTTAGCAATCTCATTTCCAAAGGTATCAAGACTAGCAAAGCTTAATGGCTGAGGCAAAGTTAAGTGGTGAGGTTGCAGCAGCGGCTAACATATATTTGGTGGCTAACTTACGAGTATAAGAAATAAGAGGGGGAAGATCTACGCATAGGGGACGGAACTACGGATGATCAAATGAATGATCCCGAACACCTACCTACGTTAGACATAACCCCACCGTGTCCTCGATCGGAGAAGGAACTCACGAAAGAGACAGTCACGGTTATGCACACAGTTGGCAAGTTTTAGTTAAGTTAACTTCAAGTTATCTAGAACCAGTGTTAAACAAAGTTTCCACGTTACCACATAACCGCGGGCACGGCTTTCCGAAAGATTTAACCCTGCAGGGGTGCTCCAACTAGTCCATCACAAATTACCACAAGCCGCATAGAAATCCTCAATCACGAAGCTCGCGATCTCGTCGGATTCCCTAGTGGAAAACCTGAACTCTGAGATTACCCAAAGTATCACTGGAATCCCGATGCACAAGATATTCCGTCAAAGGTAAAACTAATCCAGCAAGGCCGCCCGGCGTGTCGACGGTCCCGATAGGAGCCGCGTATCTCGTTCTCAGGACACGACGGATAAGCGAAGCGTACGAGTGCCAAATCTCGAGTTTCCTCGCGGTGGCCCCGCACGGTGCTCTGTTTTGGACCAACACTCATGAGGAGCACTGGCCCGGGGGTTGATTAAATTATCCTCGGGGTCCGGAAAGTCCCTATGCAATTTTATTAGGTGATTAGGCAAATGTAGTACCAATGTTGGGCCTTGCCAGACCAGCTTTAATCTAAAACGAATTATCAAGGGGGTCCCCATAACAACCCTGATCGTGTTAGGAGCGCTCAATTATGGAACATAACACCGGTAGCCGGAAACTAAGGGGGCAAAGATGAAACAAAACACCAGGCTAGAAAGGCCGAGCCTTCCACCTTTTACCAAGTATATAGGTGCATTAAATTAAATAGCATTTAATAGGGTGATAAAGCAAGGAACCCATGTTATCACATGGAAGCAACTGCACCTGCAGCTAGCAACGCTAACACAGGGTTAAGCAAGCAGTAACATAGCCAATTAGTGGTTTGCTAGGTTGAACAGGTTGAAGGTGATCATGGCATTGTTGAGAGGCTGATATTTAACATGTGGTAGGCAACGAGACATAAACGATAGAAGCGATAAACTAGCATGGCAATGATAGTAATGGTATCTGGGGAAATGGTCATCTTGCCTGAGATCCCGCTTGGAAGAAGAAGAACTTGGAGAAGCCGGCGAACCAACGTAGTCGAACGGGTCCTCACATTCCGACACGCTTGCGGAACTCTATCGAGACGGAGCAAAGCGGAAACAAACATCAACACAAATATTCACCACACGATGCACAACATAATGCATAACCTACTATGATGCATGATCAGTTCAAAGATGCAAGGGATGGCATGACAATTCACCTCACGCAAACACTACACATTAAGTGAAGCTCGATATGCAACGGGTTGCATATCGACGAAACTCCACGATTAATTATTTAATTCACTCCCGATTATTTACACGGCAATATTAAATTGTTGTTATCATGGCAAGGGGTGAAGCGGTGATCCTACATGGCATCCTAGACAGTTTAACTCGCGGAACATAGAACGTAGCTACGGATACAAGAGACGTGCAACACACGATATATATGCCATGAATGCGTCATGCATCCGAGTTCATAACACCACGGCAAGAAGAGAAAGAAACATGTGTCAACACGACGAGCGAGAGGGAACCATGGCGGCAAGACGGAAACGATGCCACGACAACGTTCCTATCCCGATACTCGTCGAGATATCGTGCCAACGTATATGAAGCGTGTGCGGGAACGTTAAATAAAGAGTGGGGTGATCCCGCTACCGGGTTCCCATGTGTCGAGGCACGACGAAAGAAGACAACGTGCAACGGGCATACATACGGTGCAAACATACATTCAACTCATACAACACATACATTCGTACATCACTAGTACACGGTACACGACATGTCCCAACGGTATACCTTCGACGCGTGCATATCGGAGCGGATCGGGTCGTTGAAGGAGATCAACGACCGTCGTGGAAGTCGTGGGAGTAGCCGTACACGGTCTCGTCGACGGTAGTCGTACGCTCGGCGTCGGTGCACGGGTCTTCGGCGTCGGTGGTCGTTCGCGAATCCGTAGATGTCCCGGGGTCGTCGGGGACGTCGTGGTACTCGCGGCGAATTTGTCGGTTCCATGAAGGAGGGGGTTTGGTGCATGCGGCGACGGAAAGCGGCAGCAACACGCAAATGAGAGCGGAGGCCACAGCTACAAGCGGCAGCAACTAATATCTAGCAACTAGCAAACAACACCTAATCAGCTAACACTAGCTAAGCAGCTAGCAAGCAACAAAGCAAGCAACTACCTAGCAGCTATTAGCAACAGCTACAGCAACACGCAAGGAAGCTACAGCTAGCAACTAGCAACGGCTAACAGCTACAGCAGCTCAAAAAGCAACAAGCAAACGACATCAGCCATCAGCTAGCTTGGCAGCAAGCAAGTACAACAACAGCACGCAGCAATCGCACAAGAGCAGCAGCACGCAGCAAAATGCAGGCACGACAACCATCAGGCAACAGCATCTGGCACAACAACAGCACACGGCAGCAGAGCAAATCGCAACGGCGGCGGCGAGGGAACCAAGAGGAAAGGAGGGGCGAGGGGGTGTGCTGGGCCAGGGTGGAGACCTCGCGGGAGGCGGCGTCCATGGCGGGGCGTGGGAACGGCGCAGGGGCTCCTCGGGGAAGCTACTGCGGCGGGGCGGCGAGCCACCGGCAGGGAACTGGAGGCGCGCATGGGGGCCTGGAGGCCTTGGCGGGCGAGACCGAGGGCGGCACGGCGGCGGAGCAGACGGGGCTGAGCGCGGCAGGGCACCGAGGGCGAGGGAGGAGCGGCGACGGGACCAGCATAGCGGCAGAACGGCTGCTGGCAGCGGCGACAGGGAGGCGCGGCGAGCAGGGGGCTCGGCGCTGGCGGGGGATCGAGGAGGAGGGGTTGCGCGAGGAGGTGCTCTATGGGAGGAGGAAGGCACGAGGATGACGGCGCTAGGAGGAGAAGGAGGGATCGGGGCAATTCGCTAGGGCAGGGGGGAAGGAGGCTTGGGCCTGGCCGACTTGGCTGGCTCCTCCTCTCTCCGCTTAGTTGGTTTTTTTTATAAAAAAACAAAAAACAACCACCAAAAGAGAGGTTTTAATAAAAAAAAAATCCCTTTGACTCCTTTAAAAATATACCCAACGTTAAAATAGATTGGGCATTTTAAAACAAATAAAAAAATGTAACCTTCTTTTAAGAATTAAAATAAAACCCTTTCACAAAATAATAAAATCTAAACTCCTTTTTGACAAGATAAAAAAATAAAACTAAAAGCTCTTTAAAGAAGAAAAGAAAAATGAGACTGTTTTAAAATAAAACAAGAGGAGAAAAAAAAAGAAAAACCCAAGGGGTTGCCCCCACATTTAATGAAAGGATCTTTTAAAAGAAGACGAATCTTTTGACGGGGTTAAAACGAAAACTTTAGCAAACCGCAAAAAAACGAAATAAGAGGGGAGAGGGGGAGCTACTATCGCACTACGACTCGGTGATCACTCGAAGCACACACTCAAAACACCACACGTGATAGACAATGCAGATGCCATGCATGATGCGACGATGCAAACTAAATTACGATGCAACAAATAAAACTAATCACACGACGGAAACGGAAATAAAAGGGGGAATCTTCTGGGCTTCGGTCTCGGGCTGTCACATGTATATACATCACTCCTATCCATTCTGAATTTCTAAAACCGATGAAATGCCAATCAAAGATTGGAAAAAATGTATGATCAATCGTATAGAGCTACTTGAAAGCAACATTGTGCGTAGGCCAAGAATTGGAGACATGATGATCTCCATTCTCCATAATGGAGAGTCAGGGCCTATCTTGTTTTATGATATTCTACCTAAGAGAGGGCAGAGTAGGTCCTATGAAAGAGGAGTAGGTCCTAGGTACAGTGTGTTATTATGTGCTACAATGTCTTATGGTTGATGATGATGAGGAGGAGGAGTTGTGACTATGACTAGTGACCAACTTGTTATATGATGTCTCATTGACGAAAATGATGATTAAATAGTGTTGGTGGTAATGACTATGATGATTATTAGCTATAGTGATGCAAGAGTTTTTATATTAATATGATGATGATGTTGATCATGATTATCATGATGATTTGTTATTACGATCATGATTGGTTATTATATCATTGAGGGAAGGAAAGCGGATTAAATTCATGTGGATGGATCAAAAGTGATCAAAAGTTGAATTATTAGGATCGTTGTGTTGCCGTGAGTTTCATCACGGGTTGGTCTTGGTAGACCTCAGGTCGCCAACCTCACATTGCAGAATGATCATGTTGTCCCTATGGGAGTGTTTTGCGGTCAATGTACGTGTTGCTCGGTGGTCTTACACCTTGCATATGCCTCCTTTTCTTCGCATTGACTTTATCTACCACATCGTCATGTCGCACTGCATGATGAACCAAATCAGAGGGTATGAGGGTGATGGTTGAAAAAAAACTTGCAAGGCTGGCATCTTTATGACGTATGTGTCACTCCTCCATGTAGTGCTTGTGATTGTTCTTGTGGCGATGGCCACCTTGTACGCCGGCTAGGTGGTGCTTCGTCATGGGCACCCCGGCCCTCTTTTCTTTCCCCACCATTGTTATAAGATCTCGATGCTTGTATTGCAAGGTCAACCTTTAGCAATGACACCCTTTAAGAGGGAGCCTGATCTTGATGTCTTGTACTTGTCATTTGGGCAATGTTGGTAGACCATGACTACAACCTAGGTATTACGAGACCTGAAAATGTACATACATTTACATTATGTATCTAGGTATATGTGTATTTGTTTTTTCAATTTTTTAAAGCTAAATGGTCTGAATTTTGAAGCTTTCAAAACGAAGGTCTCTATAGAGCTCGGTCTTGGTTTAGCATTTTTAATTTTCGAGGGAGAAGGAGTGAGCATCGTACAAGTCATTTACTATGTTACATAATTGAATGAATGGAATGGTTTTTATTATTAGTTTTTTTATAACAAGTTTTTTATTATTAGTTGATCCCACGTCCATGTGGTTAATTTAAGTTAGAGCATCTTCAATAGCATGTCTATGTTTGGATGTTTATATATTCATATAGACAATGATCTAAAAAAATTCTTTCATATACACGTCATATTAGAACGTCTATATACATGGACCATGACCGGTGGGCCGTCGCTGGAGAGAAGGAGAAATCATGGCTGGAATTGAGTTTGAACGACGCCTTCACATTGTCCAGGCGTGAACATTGTCGTGGTCGATTTAGATAATGCATGTTTGGACGAATACGCTGTTGGATACGTATTTTGGATTCACGTGGTAAAAATCGAGGGTAGACATCCGTGTCGAAATAGGTTGGAACGTCGTACCCATCCTGGGCGACGGCTGCGTGTTTATCTAGAAGGGGCGCGACTCCCTGATAGCGTACATTGTTGAGATTACATCTTGGAGATAAATTAAAGACTAGAGATAGAGATAGATGTTTAAGTTACAAACAATATCTTATATCTAAACAACCTAGTCTATCTCTATCTTAACCGAGACTACATCCTCAACCGGTATAGGGACTATCGCACGTTTAACACCCTCCCTTAATCACAGCTTTGTAAGTTGAGATTACGTTTGAACTCTTCAAAACTTCTTGTGGGCAATGTTTTTGTAAACCCATCTGCAACCTGATCTCTAGAGTGCACAAAACGAATTTCCAATTGTCTGTTGCTAACTCTTTATCTGACAAAGTGGAAATCTATTTCAATGTGTTTTGTTCTGGCATGGAAGACATGATTAGCAGATAAGTATGTTGCACCAAGGTTATCACATCATAAGCATGGAGCCTGAGTGCATTTTATGCCAAGTTCTCTTAACATGGATTGAACCCATATAATTTCTGCTGTAGCATTTGCTAGTGCCTTGTACTCAGCTTCAGTACTTGATCGTGAAACAGTGGCTTGCTTCTTTGCACACCATGATATTAGGTTAGGCCCAAAGAATACTACAAAGCCTCCAGTGGAGCGTCTGTCATCTATACATCCTGTCCAGTCAGAAGAGAAGGCACTGACAAGGGAAGATGAAGATTTGCTAAAAGTGAGCCCAACATTCATAGTGTTTTTGATATATCTTACTATGCGTTTGGCAGCAGTCCAATGATCTGTAGTTGGTGCATGGAGAAACTGACATACTTTGTTAACAACAAAGGATATATCAGGTCTTGTCAGAGTAAGATACTGGAGAGCCCCAACTAGGCTTCGGTACCTGGTGCTATCCTCATGACCAAGAGGTCTTCCTTCCGCAAGAGACAATTTTTCTGTACTAGACAGGGGAATTGATGAGGGTTTGCATCCTTGCAAACCAACTCTCTTTACCAGGCCGGCAACATACTTCTCTTGAGAAAGATGAAGCCTGTCTCCAAAATTCTTTACTTCAATGCCCAAAAAATAATGCAAGTCTCCTAGATCTTTAAGTGCAAATTCAGCACTCAAGTCTTTCAGCAAGCCTGCTATTGCCTCATTAGATGAACTTGTGGCAATAATATCATCAACATAAATTAGTACAAAAATAGTTGTATGTGACTTGTTGTAGATGAACAAAGAAGTATCAGATTTTGAAGGAACAAAGCCAAGTGTTTGCAACTTTTTACTGAGATGAGAGTACCATGCTCTTGGGGCTTGTTTCAGTCCATATAGAGCTTTATCCAATTTGCACACATGAAAGGGTGAGTTTTTATCGACGAACCCAGGAGGTTGTTTCATATATACTTCCTCTTCCAGAACACCATGAAGAAACGCATTCTGTACATCTAGCTGTCTGAGACTCCATCCCCTGGAAACAACAATAGATAGGACAAGACGAATAGTTGCAGCTTTAACAACATGACTGAAAGTGTCCTCGTAGTCTATGCCATACCGTTGCTTGAAACCTTTTGCAACAAGTCTTGCCTTATAGCGACCAATGGTTCCATCAGACTTTCTTTTGATGCGAAAGACCCACTTGCAATCAATTAGATTTTTACCTCGTGGTGGAGGAACCAAGTGCCATGTTTTGTTTTTCTGGAGTGCTACATGTTCTTCCTCCATAGCCTTCTTTCACCGTGTATCAGTAAGGGCCTCTTCTAAGGAGTTGGGTTCACCTGTGGAGCATGCAAGACCGAACTTGGTGATGTGCTTGTAATCAACAGGTTTAATTACCCCTTTTTGGAGACGGGTGCGTGATTGGGATGGTGGTGCAGAGAATCCAGCTACAGCTGGCATGGCAGCTCCTAGTGCGGCAGCGTCGGGTGGTGCAGAAGATCCGGGCGCCCGACAGCTCCATCAGCCTCGGCGCGCTCGATAGATCCCCTGACGGAATCAACCTGGGGAGGAGCGCCTGTCGGCTTAGCGGGAGGGCGCGGGCGACGTTGGTAGCAGTGGGGGCCACCTGCAGGAGAAGAGCGCCAGCGGTTTTCACCTGTCCGCACGAGGCTCGATGCCGACGGTTGGTGGGGCGCGTTTGCATGTGCCTGAGAGGGCCCGGTGGCAGGTGCTAGTTCGCTGCCAACTCCTGGCCCTGGCGCGCCTGCCGGTGATGAACCCGAGGAGGATCCGCCTGGCGCGCCTGCCGATGCTGAACCCGAGGAGGATCCGCTTGCTCCTGGCGCTGGCGCACCTGCCAGTGCTGATCCCGAGGCCGATATGCTCCCTCCCGGCAGACACATGAAATATTGCTGGTCACCGATTTCCGCACCGTTTTCTTCACCGATTTCTGCTGGAGAGCGATCTGCATCATCACAAAGCTCATGCACAGGGTTATGAAGATTAGTCAACATGTGGTCATCACAGTTATTTTCCCCGATGAGATGATGTGGTAGGAGGAGGATTTCCTTGTGTAGCAAGGCACCAGCGTTAGGATGGAGATCCGCAAAGGGAAATTTTGTTTCATCAAAAACGACATCACGAGAAATATAGACTCGTCTAGTGAAGATATCGAGACACTTGACCCCTTTTGTGTTGAGCACTATAGCCAAGCAAAGCACATTGTTTGGATCGGAACATAAGTTTGCGATTGTTATAGGGCCTAAGGTTTGGCCAGCAAGCGCAACCAAAAACACGAAGGGATGCATAGTCTGGTTTGTGGAGAAGTCTCTCAGTGGGTGTCTCATTGTTGATGACTCGACTAGGGAGGATATTTATAAGGTGGACAGCGGTGAGGAATGCCTCATCCCAGAATTTGAGAGGCATAGACACACCTGCCAAAAGAGCAAGGCCAACCTCTACAATGTGTCTGTGTTTGCGTTCAGCAGACCCATTTTGCTGATGAGCATGAGGGCAACAGACATGGTGAGATATGCCAAGTTCTTGAAAGAAGGAATTGAGCTTTTCATACTCTCCTCCCAATCAGATTGGACGGCTATTATTTTGCTATCAAATTTTCGTTCAACGAGAGCTTGGAAATTATGAAACACTTGGAACACTTCAGATCTCTTCTTAAGAAGATAGATCCATGAGTACTTGCTGTAGTCATCAATGAAGCTAACATAGTAGGTGTGTCTACCAACAGAAGAAGGTGTAGGGCCCCATACATCAGAGAAGACCAGTTGCAGGGGTTTTGTAGACACACTTGTAGAAACTGGATAAGGTAATTGATGACTCTTAGCCTTTTGACAAGAATCACAAATTGTTTCATTATTGCGCTGTCGAACAAATGGGAGCTTATTTTTCCTAAGCAAACTTTCAACTAAAGAAAAAGAGGCATGTCCTAATCGATCGTGCCACCTTGTGGAAGATAATTTAGTGGCACTAAAAACTTGCTTGTTGAATCTTCTAATCTCCGGGATCAAGGGGTAGATCCCACGAACGCATCTACCGCGATATAGCACCTTCCTCGGCTGATCCTTGATCAAAAAGAAGAAGGGGTGAAATTCAAGAAAGACATTGTTGTCAATAGCAATGCGATGAACAGAGAGGAGATTCTTTAATGTTCTAGCGACATGCAAGATTTTTCTAAGATGGATTTTGAGACGAGGGGTTTTAAAAACTGAGTGACCAATGTGACAGATCTTCATACCTTCTCCGCTGGCGGTATGGATGTTGTCTTGCCCGCGGTATTTTTCCCGCATGGTCACCTTTTCCAGCTCGCCGATGATGTGGTTCGTGGCGCCACTGTCCACGTACCAATTGGTGTCTACTCCATATGATCCATCAGCCGCACCTGCCACCTTTTCGTCTTGTGAGGAATCGCCGTCCTCATCAAAACGGTACCAGCAGTCCTTGGCCGAGTGACCAGGCTTGCCGCAGATCTGACAGCGGATGGCGTCAGGGCGCTTGGAGGAGTTTGAGCGACAGCCCCTGTTGTTGTTGGAGGAGGGCCGTCCGCTGCCGTGGTCGCTGTTCCCGCGATCATCGCCACGGGTGTTGGTGTTGCCGTGGCCTCCGGTGTTCTTCCCTTTTCTACGCGGGGATCCTCGATAGCGTGAGCCGTTGCGGCCACGCATGGCTGCGTTGGCAGAGGATTTAAACCCTTCGCCGCCAGAGTTCGCCCCTTGGAACAGCGCCACCCGTTGATTGAAATTGCTCATCTGGGCGAACAGATCGTCAAGGGTGATGGGCGCAGTGCGGGCGTCGAGAGCGGAGACGAGGGGCTGGTACTCCATGTCCAGCCCGGCGAGGATGTATGAGATGAGTTCATCCTCAGGAAGTGGCTTGCCCGTCGCTGCCAACTCGTCGAGGAGAGATCGCATGTGAGCGAAGAAGGCAGCGACGGTCTGTGTCCCCTTCTGCGCGTTGGCGAGGGCGATCCGGATGTTGTTGATGCGGGACAGAGACTGGGATGAAAACATATGCGCCAGTGCTGTCCATAGCTCGTGTGCATGGTTGGTCGATGTCACCTGCACGAGCACCTCCTTCGAGAGATTATTCAGGAGATAACCAAGTACCCGCTGATCCTCTCGGAACCAGATCGGATGAAGGGGGTTTGGTGCTGTCTCCTCCTTCCCGTCCTTGTCCTTGGTGACGACGACCTTGGCTGGCTCCGGCATGCTACCATCGACATAGCCGAAGACTCCCGCACCGCGAAGTTGTGGCATTATCTGTGTGCGCCAGATGATGAAGTTGGCGCGTGTGAGCTTCTCGGTGATTTGGCCAGAGAGGCCGACGTTGGTGGTGGAGGATGAAGACATGGCGACGGCGGAAGCTTTGGTGGATGGCTAGATGTAATGGAAGAGTTAGGCTCTGTATACCATGTCGAAATAGGTTGGAACGTCGTACCCATCCTGGGCGACGGTTGCGTGTTTATATAGAAGGGGCGTGACTCCCTGATAACGTACATTGTTGAGATTACATCTTGGAGATAAAGTAAAGACTAGAGATAGAGATAAATGTTTAAGTTACAAACAAGATCTTATATCTATCCTCAACCGGTATAGGGACTATGGCACGTTTAACGAAAGCAAAATATAGTTCCCCTAGTAAGTACTCCCTCCATACTTAAATATAAGTCTTTTAAGATATTTCACTAGACGTCTACATACGAAGCAAAATGAATGAATCTATACTTTAAAGTATGTCTATATACATCCGTATGTAGTCCATTAGTTGGACTTCTAGAAAGACTTATGTTTAGGAACGGAGCGAGTATGGTACATTTTGTTGTCACGCTGTATTTATGTATGGTACAGTAACAGTAGTACTCCTAGCTGCACCTGCAGGTAGTGAGTGACCGTATCGTTTTCTTTTCCCCCCTCTCTCTCTCTCTCTCTCTCTCTCTCTCTCTCTCAGTCCACCAAGGATTCCGGCGGCGGCAACGGCAAGAAGCATCCATCCATCCTCATCCGGCGGCGGCAGGATGGGCAGGCCGTTGAGGTATTCCTCCCTCCCCTTGGTGTCTTGGTGTAGGTCTCTAGGTGTATGTTGTTGACCCCGTCTTGCTGGTGGTGCTGCCGGTCACCACCATGAGATTAGATATTTAGATTTGCAGCTCTAGTGTGTTGTTAAGGGAGGTGAAAGGCAGCGAAGGGAGGTAGGAAGCAGCTTCCTTTGGTTGGTTGACAAATCAATTGGATATGATGGATTCAATGGCGATAGTCTGTATGAAATGTAATGTAATGTATGCGGCGTGTGGTGAGGTCATCAAGGGGAAGCCACCAACCCCAACACTAGTCAACAATTTCACACTGCCCGCCTCACTTTGTGTTTCAACGGATTCACCTCCCCTCCCCTGGATCTGGATGCCAACAACGAAAGAAAGAAAGCAAGAAAGCAAGCAAAGATTGGATTTGATTGGATTTGGATTGGTTAGAGTCAAGAAAGAAGATGCAAGCAAGGAAGGAAGGATTCAGCTTGCCGTCCCTTTCAGCCCCATTAATCGCCTCCTCTATCTCTATCTCTATCACACCACACCTCCTTTGTTAATTCCTGTTTGTTGCTTACTTACTACTCACATCAGACCTCCTTTGTTAATTCTTCTTCTTCTTCTTCTTCTTCTTCTTCTTCTTCTTCTTCTTGGTCTCTGTCTGTCCCCTCCTTCCTCCCTTTGCTTATTGTCCTTTCTGCATCCTCCTCCGCGGCAGCCGGCCGTCCTAGCGATCCACTCCTTGCTCATTCTGCCTTGTCCTGCTGCCTACCCGTACCAGTACCAGGTGAGCCACTAATAACTCCAGCTTCCTCCTTTTTCCTTTTCTTACCTTGCTCTTTATTACTTACTTTCCATGATTCATTTCACTGGTTCATGCTCAAACTCTCCTCCCTCCCTCCCTCCTACAACATGCTGCCTTCCAACATGCTACAGCCCTGATTCTTTTCTTTTGTTTCCTACCTTCTTTCAATTCATGCCTTGTATGCTATCAAAGTGCAAAAGAATTTGGAATTTTTGATGCTACCCCCTTCCACCAAACCTCTCATCTCTCTACTACTAGTTTATATATGTCTGCAACTGTTTATTCTTTCGCAAAAAAAAAAGCCCCAAATACTACTTCAGCACATCCGCATTACTTTGCTCCTTGCATCGTCATCCTTTCTGTATCTCTGCATCACGACAAGTAAATTATTTATCCTTAATTTGCTCATTTTTTTCCTTCAGAAAACGAACTCCTCCATCAGAATCAGATACAGGAGACTGCATTGCTGAATATTACTGCCAACAAGTTGGGGGGGATTTTCTCCTCTGCAGTGCAACGGCGCCATGCTGCGGTTCCGACTCTTCTATCTCTGTTCCGTTATCTTCACATTATATTCCGCACATGTGCAGCAACCGACGAATGCACAGATCACGGCACCATGGGAAGGTAAAATCCATCCGTCCATCCATCTTAACCACCACCACCATACCTCTCTCTTATTTAGTTTCGTACGTATTATATTATTCGTATGTTTACATTTCTGTATCCTTCTTGCATTATTATGAGAGCTAGAGACTAACTAGTCGCTCTACATTTGGTTCTGCAGTCAATGCTTTGAGAGCGATAAGAGGCAGCTTGAGTGATCCACAGGGAAATCTCAACAACTGGAACCGTGGAGATCCATGCGTCGCAAATTGGACCCGTGTTATCTGTTACAATGTAACAGCAACCGATGATGGATACTTCCATGTGAAAGAACTGTATGTGATGTGCACGCCTCATCTCTATATCATTTATTTATTTATTTTATACAACCACCCTTCTCCTTAGCTTGCTTTTTGTTATGGACTGCAAACTTGGGCTTGGTGGCATCCATATACAGTTTCGTCGACTTTATTACTACATCATTTTTGCCTCCTTCATTCTGTCTTGATGCAAAATAAACCACACAAATGTTCCAGCACCTTCTTCCAAAATAAACCATATTGAAAGGATGCAAAATGTGTTTAAATGGAGCAGGGAACATTTTTCCTCTGAAAAGTCTAATTCATGTGATGGAAATATGTTTCACTTGGTGATGTCTTCTTATTATGTGCTTATTACAGGCAGCTTCTACGGTTGGGTTTATCTGGGACCTTAGCTCCTGAGCTTGGCCAGCTCTCCCGCATGAAAATTATGTAAGTGCAGTCGGTTGAGCATTCTTATCGCATAGATTGCACAAGGAAGGGGGGGGGGGGACTGACTACTTGTTTTGATTTCCTTTCAAGGGATTTTATGTGGAACAAAATCACCGGGAGCATTCCCAAGGAGGTTGGCAACATTACTTCTCTGGAACTATTGTAAGTCGAAATCTACACCACCGATTGATTACTTTCCTTCATATCCTTCATAGTGCTTACAGTTTCTTTTTGTTCAATAAATAGTTGTTCCTCTGAGATGATTTGGCAGTTGTTTTTGCTGCTGTAACAAAGGTGTGCATTGCTTATGTCTTTGCAGGCTCGTAAATGGAAACCAGTTGACTGGTTCTTTACCAGAGGAGATAGGCTTCCTTCCTAACCTGAATAGGATTCAGATTGATCAGAACCATATATCCGGACCCATACCTAAATCATTCGCCAACCTGAACAAGACGAAGCACTTGTAAGTAGAATATGATTTTGCCTCTCTGTTAACTTCTGATGGTTATCCTTATCCTAATGGATTTCCAACTTCTGTGCAGTCACATGAACAATAATTCATTGAGTGGTCAAATTCCCCCTGAATTGTCCAGATTACCTTCACTTGTTCACATGTAAGTACCTGACCTCTGCACCCACCATAATGATTGTTTTTCAATTATACTCTACTTACAGTGTAATTCGCTTGCAGGTTGTTGGATAACAATAACTTATCGGGCTATCTTCCTCCAGAATTAGCACAGCTTCCGAAACTGCTCATCATGTAAGAAGCCTACAATTGTGCAGTAGTCCGAATAATAGTCATTTTTTGATTACTTTGGTTGGGTGGCTTGGATATTAATGTTGATCATGAATTGGACTAATTTTCTTGGTGCTACATGAAGTTCATAAGCAGTAGTTCCTCTGTATTTGTTATTTTGTAGCTTGTATGAACTTCAACTGTACTTTACGGTTTAACTACAACTTGGGGAGCTGAATGTCTGCTCCACCCTTCTCTTTTACTGAAAAGTAGCTGCCGACATGTGTTCAATTGCGAAACTGTGAAGTTACTTGAACTGACGCTCAGTCCGTTGTTTAGGTTACTTCTGAGTTTACCCTGATCTTTACGGCGTTATTTCTTGCCAGCAGTAAACCACTGGAAGCTGATATGCTGCTGAAACAATATAACTGCTAGTCTTTTGGGCATTTTCTGTCATTTATATACCACGAGTAATTCAAAACTAACTGTAAAGAAGGCCCATAGCAGCTCGAGTAACTTCCAGTTCATTTTGTACACTTGTTTGAGATATCACATTTTGAAGATATATTCTTTCACTGTCCATCTAATTACATCTTTTCAAAATGATCCCAGTCAACTAGACAATAACAACTTCTCGGGAAGTTCAATTCCTTCAGCTTATGGCAATATCACCACACTTCTGAAATTGTAAGTATGTTCAACATCTGTCTATCTTCTTAGCTCTGTGCTAAAATGAATTGTGATATTAGTAATGGTGATTAATCTAATGGATATGGTCTCTACATCAGGAGTTTGAGGAACTGCAGCTTGGAAGGTCCTGCTCCTGATGTCAGCGGAATACCGCAACTTGGCTACTTGTATGTACATTACCTCGTATATGGAACAATCTTACACATGATACTTGGGGGAATTTGGTGGCTATGGCTTTACTCTGATCTTTCTTTCTTGTGATGGTGTTTCTTTCAGGGATGTTAGTTGGAATCAGTTGACGGGTCCCATACCATCTGGCCAACTAGCGAGCAACATAACTACAATGTATATAAAAATAAAGCCCTCACAACCATTTTCTTTCTTAAGTGTCATTTATTGTTCTTTCTTCCAAATGGAACTTCTATTTTCAGTATGAACTCACTTTTGCAACTTGTGCAGAGATTTTTCTCACAATCGTCTTAACGGTTCTATTCCCGGAAGTTTCTCTGGCCTCCCTAATCTCCAAAGATTGTAAGTCTGACACTACGTTCTCCATGCTTTAATGCCCTTTAATGTTTGATAGGCATATATCTCTAGAAAGTCAGGACTCTTTTACTTCATTATATCGGTACTTTACTCACAACCGGCCTCCTTATATATAGGTATATCTGCTCATGTAGTTAATACCAGTTTAACAGATAGGTTGACTAATTGTTGTCAATTTGCACACTAAATACCTAACAATTAACACCAATCATAGTTTTAAATGAAGAGTAACTGCTTGCTAGACTACCTTCTGTGGGCCCATCCCGACAGACATAGTTTTAAATAGTATGCATGCCAGTACTGTTCATGAATGATCAATAGAATCAGACAGCTGACCTTTTTTTTTTTTGTGTATCTTGGTTCAGGTCATTGGACAATAATAACCTGGATGGTTCTGTCCCATCCGACGTCTGGCGAAACATCGATTTCAGTGGAAACAGAAGCCTGATATTGTAAGGCCATCACAAGTTGAATCTTTCATGTCACCTCTTTTGACTCTCAAAATCCGTTTAATTGACATATTTCTTTGAGACTGATAGTCTAATGTTCTCCTTTGAATATTTTGCAGGGATTTCCACAACAACGGTCTCACGAATCTGTCAAATCCTCTTACGCCCCCTACTAATGTTACCATCCTGTACGCATTTCTACTGAGCAATTTTTTATTTGCGGGGGTACTGAGCAATTTCTTTAAATTAGAAAAATCTTGACCTACTTGTACCATTAGAAAGGTTCTATGTTGACACCCAGGGATTGGTCTCACAATTATTAAATAAAGAAACCTGATGTTATGTTGACCGGTTTTATAGTTTGAATGGTAGCCTTAACATCCACGTGCTGCAGCTTTCTTGCTTTTACATAAAGTATACTAGCTTGTAGCCACCAACCTTGTTTTTTTTCATCCAGAATACATACTGGATATTCAACCTAGTTTTTTTTCTTTCTGTTTGGAGATTTTCTCAAACTCACAATTTGAAAAAAGAGTGTAATTCACACGATTAAGGAAGGGGAGAAACAATCGTGTTGGATTTTTTAGACCCATTTATTTGCCATTGCCATTACCTTATGTTCCTTTATTAACATGTCATGTTTAGGTTATCTGGAAACCCCGTATGTCAATCCCAGAACCAACTCAACATAGCTCAATATTGTCAATCAACTCCAGAAGTTATTGCTGAAGGAGGTTCCATCGATAACAGCACGATTTGTGCGCCATGCGCAACCGACCTTCCTTTAGAGAGCGTAATCAAGGCACCAAATCCATGCTCGTGTGGCGTTCCACTCTACATCGATTACCGTCTGAAGAGTCCTGGATTCTGGGATTTTGTTCCGTATGAAGCGCAGTTTCAAGAGTACTTGTCGTCAGGGCTCTTTCTCAACTCGTACCAGCTGGAAGTTACCACTTTCATGTGGGAAGAAGGCCCAAGGCTGAAGATGAGGCTGAAGCTGTTCCCAAACAACACTATTTTGTTTAACTCGGGCGAAGTGCAGAGACTGAGATACATGTTCACAGGGTGGCTCATCGCGGACTCGGATATATTTGGGCCCTATGAGCTTATCGACTTCAATCCGGGGTGGTATGAGAACGGTATGCTATTTTATCTCCACTCCACTCTATATTTCGTTTTGTTGCAATCTTTTGTCTTGGTATATATCCAGCAGTTGTAGCAATTATTCAAGAGAGAGAGAGAAAGAGAGAAGTCACATTTCCCCATGATGCTTTCTTTTCAGTACTGCCGCGTGGCACAAAGAAGAGTCTCAGTACAGGTGGCATTGTTGGTATTGTCATCGCAGCCTTTGCTGCAGCAGCAGTTCTGTCATCACTCATTACTCTCATTATATTGAGAAGGCGTTCAAGACAGTTTTCAAAGAAACGCACTGGTAAGCCCTCCATTTCTACTTTCCTCTGTTAGACAATTCATATCTTCTTCAAGTAAAGTGTAATTTTTGAGTTGTCCACTTTTATTTATTTATCTATCAAAACACCCCTCTTTTGCTTCTGAATTTGTTTTGACTTTTCGATACCAGTTTCTATTCACCTGAACTTTTTGTGAAGAAATCAGTTTTGGCTATTAAATGAGAATACTCTACTGTCTTTGCAGCCAGAAGGATCCCGATGAAAATTGATGGTGTGAAGGACTTCACTTTCGAGGAATTATCAAACTGTACAAATGATTTTAGTGAGTCGGCACTAATTGGTCAAGGAGGATATGGAAAAGTATACAGGGGGGTGTTGGCTGATGGAAAAATAGCAGCAATAAAACGTGCACAGGAGGGATCTCTTCAGGGTTCAAGGGAGTTCTTCACAGAGATTGAATTGCTTTCCAGGCTGCATCACCGAAACCTGGTTTCTTTGCTTGGCTACTGCGACGAAGAGGATGAGCAGGTTATTTTTTTTTTCTCTATAAAGTATAGTATAATCAAAGATACAAATGTTGCTGCTTATGCCTAGCTATGATGATAGAAACTCAATACTGTGAACCGTGCATGTATTGCAGATGCTGGTGTATGAGTATATGCCAAATGGTACTCTACGTGATCATCTTTCAGGTTATAACTTGTTTTCTTTCTGTAGCCTGCACCTCAAATTCATCATTCTTCTTTTTAGTTACATGGAAATTGCTTTTGCTTTTGCTTTGTTGTACGTGTACTTTTGGTGTCCTGCATCGGAAGTTGCTTGGTGTTTTATTATTATTATTATTATTTACGTAATAACAGCTAAAGCTAAAGAGGCTCTAAGTTTTCCCATGAGGCTACGGATCGCACTGGGATCATCACGGGGCATCCTGTATCTGCACACAGAAGCGGACCCTCCGATATTCCATCGCGACATCAAGGCCAGCAACATTCTGCTGGACTCCAAGTTTGTAGCCAAGGTGGCCGATTTCGGCCTCTCGCGGCTTGCGCCGCTGCCGGAAACAGAGGGGAGCGCTCCTGGCCATGTGTCCACCGTCGTCAAGGGCACCCCGGTGAGTCGTGGGTTCTTCTTCTTCTTCTTCTTGTACCATGCATGCATTGCAAGGTCACATGTGCGTGGGTTCTTCTTCTTCTTCTTGTACCATGCATGCATTGCAAGGTCACATGTGTTGGTTGCAGCTGATTGATGGGGCCGTTTGCAGGGTTATCTTGACCCAGAGTATTTCCTGACGCACAAGCTGACGGACAAGAGCGACGTGTACAGCCTGGGCGTGGTGTTCCTGGAGCTGCTGACGGGGATGCAGCCCATTTCCCACGGGAAGAACCTGGTGAGGGAGGTGGTGGCAGCGAACCAGTCGGGGATGATCCTGTCGGTGGTGGACCTGCGGATGGGGGCGGTGCCGGGGGAGTGCGTGGAGCGGTTCGCGGCGCTGGGGCTGCGGTGCTGCCGGGACGAGACGGAGGCGCGGCCGTCTATGGCGGAGGTGGTGAGGGAGCTGGAGACCATCTGGCAGATGACGCCTGACACGGACGGCGTCCCCTCGGAGTCGGTGGCCATGGACCCCACCCACACGCCTGGGGCGTCGTCGTCGTCTACAGCGACCGGGTCTCGCATCGTGCCGGGGGGCAACAGTAACACGGAGCAGTACGACATGTCGTCGTCGGATGTCTCCGGCAGCAACCTGCTCAGCGGAGTGGTGCCTAGCATCAACCCTCGCTGAGAATCAATTGTTTCTGCACTGCACTGCACTGCATATATGTGTGTGTGTATTGGTGGAGCTCTGGTTGGAAGTTGTTAGGAATTTGTGGTAGAAATTTGTGATTTCCATTTGTGTTTGTGCTCTGCTAGGCAGGGCGAGTGTCATTTGTGCTCACTGGGTAATGTGTGAGCTATTAGAAATTTGGTTGACATTTGTGATTTTTCACGTTTTTATTCCCTTTTGTAATTTGCTTCATTTGGTAGAAATTTTAGCTAGTACTCCATCCGTTCCTAAATATAAGTTTTTTAAAAGATTTTATTAGGAGTCTACATACGGAGCAAAATAAATGAATCTACACTCTAAAGTATGTCTATATACATCCGTATGTAGTTTACTAGTGTAATCTCTAGAAAGACTTATATTTAGGAACGGAGGGAGTACATTTAAAAGCTTGCATTGTGTTTGAAAATAGGAACATGATCGTCTTTGTGGCTTGTGTTTCTAAACCAACCGTGTTTCAGATTCAGTTTCCCTGAGATAATTAAGATAGAATTCAGATATTGATCAAGCAGCAACACAAAAAGTCTCTTATGCTCTGTGCTGTGTGTTTGGCACGAGAAAAATATTGGGAGAACTCCGGGAGAAAGGAAAGGGGGAGTGTATTTCTCTCTTGTGGCCAAGGGAAAAGTAAGTATGCGGGTGTGCCAGTGTACCATAGCACACAAAGAAAATAAGATACGGGGAACAGGTATTTCTAATCTCATTGGATAAACAAAATTACAAGATTCCGTGATGAAAAGCCCTCAATATCCTACTAGCGCGGCCATGCCGACTGTGGCGATTATATGATCTCCTAATTCGTGGGGTGTTGAAAGGCTCCCGGTTAATTACTTCCGCCGGATACTTCTGATTGAGCTGTGTGGTCGTCATCGTCGTTTTCGCTTCACGTTCTCCATGAATGTTGATGGTGGTGTGTGTGTGGGCAGTGGCAGAGCTCGTGTCCTCGTCGGTACACGCGCCGCAAGTAGCGTGGCCTTTGCGGTGGCCGCGCCCGCCCTCGCCGTCCCGCCTCGTCGGTATAGACGGCGTTGGAGTAGTTGTTGTTGAGGTAGCATGGATCGCGCTCGGCTCGGATTTATTGACGACCGAAAGCTTCATCGGGGTACGCAAGGGGCTACGCCTTGCGGGAGTAACTGTCGGTGGAGATCGATATCGGTGTAAAACCGCCGCGTTGCTCGTATCGGTGGAGATCAACATTGTTGTTGAGCGCCCGACGCGGCAAAGCGGATGATGCCTCGGTGCGCTCTTCATCTACGTACGTCTTCAATGGTGTATGGTGTGGCGCCGAAGTGGAAGAAGTAAGGACGGATGGTGGTGAAGTCCGTGTCTTGGCCTTGGACGACACGAGACGTGACCAAGTACTCCCCCCTTTCCTAAATATAAGACATTTTAGAGATTTCAATATAAACTACATATGAAGTAAAATAAATTATTATATACTTTAAAATATATCTATATACATCCGTATGTACTTTATATTGAAAACTCTAACAACGTGTTTGGTTGGGGGGAATTAAAGATCGGGAATGGGACTTTAAGCTATTTGAGATTAAAAATCCCTTGATTGGATCGGGAACATGGGAATGGAAGGAGGAATTAAGAGGCCATAATGGAGGAGTAACCTCCGGCAGCTAGGAGTACAAGCAGAGGCTGGAGATATGGTCTATCTCTCAAGCCTGTGGAAAAGTTACCATATGAGAGGACCGCGCAAAACGAGGACATATGTTGTGCCCAATTGAGGGAACATTTTGCAAAGAAAATTCCACCTCCGAAGGAGAAGCTAGATCCGGTGAAAGTGACGCGCATTATCAATGCCCTGAAGCGACTACCACCGCCTCCGTTGGATTCCAACTATGACCGCATTCTTAAAAAGACATATGCAACAGCGCAACTGTCGGGAAGTATTTCCACTGATGCAAGGTTAGCAGAACGAAGAAGTGGGAAAACAATTCCCCAACTCAGCGAACATGAGAAGCTGTTGGAAATATGCTCTAGAGGCAATAATAAAGTGGTTATTATTATATTTTCTAGTTCATGATAATTGTCTATTATTCATGCTATAATTGTATTAACCGGAAACCGTAATGCATGTGTGAATATATAGAACACAATGTGTCCCTAGTGAGCCTCTAGTTGGCTAGCTCGTTGATCAATAGATGATCATGGTTTCCTGATCATGGACATTGGATGTCGTTGATAACGGGATCACATCATTGGGGAATGATGTCATTGATAACGTGATCACATCATTGGGGAATGATGTCATTGATAACGTGATCACATCATTGGGGAATGATGTTATGGACAAGACCCAATCCTAAGCGTAGCACTAGATCGTGTTGCTCGTCTGCTAAAGCTTTTCTAATGTCAAATATCATTTCCTTAGACCGTGAAATTGTGCAACTCCCGGATACCGTAGGAGTGCTTTGGGTGTACCAAACGTCACAACGTAACTAGATGATTATAAAGGTGCACTACGGGTATCTCCGAAAGTTTCTGTTGGGTTGTACGAATCGAGACTGGGATTTGTCACTCCGTGTGACGGAGAGGTATCTTTAGGCCCACTCGGTAATCCATCATCATAATGAGCTCAGTGTGACTAAGGAGTTATCCATGGGATGATGTGTTACAGAACGAGTAAAGAGACTTGCTGGTAACGAGATTGAACAAGGTATAGGGATACCGACGATCGAATCTCGTGCAAGTATCATACCGATAGTCAAAGGGAATTGTATACAAGATTGATTGAATCCTTGACATCGTGGTTCATCCGATGAGATCATGATAGAGCATGTGGGAGACAACATGGATATCCAGACCCTGTTGTTTATTATTGGCCGGAGAGATGTCTCGGTCATGTCTGCATGTCGCCTGAACACGTAGGGTCTACACACTTAAGGTTCGATGACGCTAGAGTTGTAAAGGAATGGTATGTGGTTATCGAAGGTTGTTCGCAGTCCCGGATGGTCCGGAGGTAAAGATTGATATGTAGGAAGTCTTGTTTTGGTCACCGAAAAAGTTTCGGGCTCATCGGTAGTGTACCAGGAGTGCTGGGAGGGTGCCGGAGGACCCCCGGGAGGGGTGTGACGACCAAAGACGTTCATGGGCTGTTAGAGGAGGTGGACCAGCCCTTATTGGGCTGTCCAAGGACTTCCCTAAAGGCCCATCGCATAGGGATAGAGGAGATAAGGTAAAAAGGCTTAAAAGGAAAGGGAGGAAGAGTCCTTCCAAGGGAGTCCACCTCCCTTGTGGGAGGAGGACTCTCCCTTAGCTTCGGCCGAAGCTCTCCTCCTTGGAGGAGGGGCCAAGGCAGCCCTCCCTCTCCGTCCTCATATATATACTTGAGGTTTTGGCCTTTTAGGAACACACAATTCATCTCTCCACGGCGCAGCCCTACTCCTCGTCCTCCTCGTCCTCCGCAACGCTTGGCTAAGCCCTGCCGGAGAACCACATAGCTCCACCACCACCACGTCGTCGTGTTGCCGGAGTTCTCCCTCAACTTCTCCTCTCTCCTTGCTGGATCATGAAGGAGGAGACGTCACCGGACTGTACGTGTGTTGAATGCGAAGGTGTCGTGATTCGACACATAGATTGGAATCCACTGCGATCTGAATCGCTGCGACTACGACTCCATCAACCGCGTCCATAGTAACGCTTCCGCTTAGCGATCTTCAAAGGTATGAAGATGCTCTACCCCTTTGCTCGTTGCTGGTTTCTCCATAGATAGATCCTTGTATGGCGTAGGATTTTTTTTTGAAATTACTATGATCCCCAACAGTGGCATCCGAGCCAAGGTTCTATGCATAGATTCTATGCACGAGTAGAACACAAAAGTTGTGGGCGCTGATTTATCAATTTGCTTGCCGTTACTAGTCCTATCTTGATTCGGCGGCATCATGGGATGAAGCGGCCCGGACCGACTTTACACGCACGCTTACGTGGGACTGATTCCACCACCTGACATGCACTTGGTGCATAAGGTGGCTAGCGGATGTCTGTCTCTCCCAGTTTAGTCGGATCGGATTCGATGAAAGGGTTAATAACATTGGCATATCAACGTTGTGGCTGTCACATAGGTAAGAAACATTCTTGCTAGAAACCCAAATCAACCATGTAAAATTTGCAACAACAATTAGAGGACATCTTACTTGTTTTTGCAGGGTATGCTATGTGATGTGCTATGGCCAAAAGGATGTGATGTTACATATGTGATGTATGAGATTGATCATGTTCTTGTAATAGGATTCACGACTTGCATGTCGATGAGTATGACAACCGGAAGGAGCCATAAGAGTTGTCTTAATTTATTGTATGAGATGCAACGCCATGTTGATTACTTTACTTTATCGCTAACGGTTAGCCATAGTAGTAGAAGTAATAATTGGCGAGACGACTTTGCGATGACACAATGATGGAGATGCTCACCATCGATGATTAGTCCGTCTCACGTGATGATCGGACACGGGCTAGTCGACGTGGATCATGTTTCACTTGGATGACTAGAGGGATGTCGATCTAAGTGGGAGTTCATTGAATAATTTGATTAGATGAACCTAATTATCATGAACATAGTCGAAAGGTCTTTGCAAATTATGTTATAACTTGCGCTATAGCTCTACCGGTTTTTGATATGTTCCTAGAGAAAACTAGGTTGAAAGATAGAAGTAGTAATTATGCGGACTGGGTCCGTTAACTGAGGATTGTCCTCATTGCTGAGCAGAAGGCTTATGTCCTTAATGCACCGCTGTAACACCCTGGTTTTCGCTCCTGTTTTTTTTTCCTTTGCGGAATTTGACTCCCATATTTTTTTCTCGGTGTTATCAGATTTCTCTAGCTCTTGGGTATGTGAAGATGGTCATCTAGCCTTGCCTTACTATTCAACCAGAGATTTTCTCCAGTCCAACCTTGCCACCCAAGATCTTTTCTTAGGGTTTTGCTGCCGAAACCCTACCTTCCGAGTTGCCGGAAGGGAAACCCTGATCTCTCCTGTTTCAAAGGAACCCCAACTTCCTTTGATATTTTGACTCCAAAACTTTTCCCAGAGACCATCCCTTATCTTTAAACCCTGGATATGTAAAAATATTGCCAAGTCATTTGCAATATTTATCATGTATAATTAATTCCTTGTTCTGTCATTTGAAGGTATTAAATCCAGGAAAATATCTATCCATCTCCAAAGTTCATGAAAACTTGTGGAGATATTCTTTGTGATCATATTGAGCTCCCATAAAATATTGGCCATTATTAAATGGGGAAAAAATGCATTTTCCTATTTAAAGCCAATATTGCATTTTGGGCACTTTCTAAAGGGACTACTATTTTGGTAGCCAAGAAAATTCCCAAATAAATTGTGGAGCTTCTCCTATCCATATATTCCCCATTCCCATCAATATCCCAAGTTTCATAGTTCAAATTTTGAGCACAACATCCCTTTGCAAATTCTGTCCAGATTTCCCGTTTGCAAAGGAAGTGATTGATTCCTTGATCTCCTTGTGCTGAAATTTTGCAGGGTGACACTTCCGGTGTCCGAAACCATCCGTCCTATATATCAATCTTTACCACATATCATCTCCGCTTTTACTTTTACTTTGCTTTGTTTACTTTGTGCTTTCAGTTCTCACTTTTGCAAACAATCTATAAGGGATTGACAACCCCTTCATAGCGTTGGGTACAAGCTCTTTGTGTTTGTGCAGGTACTTGTGACTTGACGTGATCCTCCTACTGGATTGATGCCTTGGTTCTCAAACTGAGGGAAATACTTACCGCCCCTGTGCTACATCACCCTTTCCTCTTCAAGGGAACACCAACGCAAGGCTCCAAGACCGCGGGGGAATCCTTTTCATACTTGCCAAGGAAATCCCTATAAGCGTAGCCAGCAGCAGTGGGCTGAGAGCTTGCACATCAATAGATGGAAGGCACCACATATGGATCAGAAATAAGAGCAACATGGAGACCCTCTCCCATAGGTAGCACGACAACTCCACAAGACCCAATTATGGTTTGAATTTGCGTCCAAGTGTAAATTCTTTAAAGGTTGACGCACCCATATAGACGGATCACCACCACACATGCAAATTCACGCGGTGGTTACTGAGAACCGAGGTCATGGAGCCTCACAACAGCCGAGTCATCACAAACGATACACTATCGACAGAAATGTCGCCTCCATTGGAATATATATATATATTTAACCTTCATGAGAAATTTTCGATGAAAAGAGAAGAGTAAATTGTTGTCGTCACAATTTGAAGTTTAATCCTTGGCAAGTTGGGATACAATTAACCACCATACTAACCTTTCAACCACCTGTTGCTTTTTGATTCTCAACTCGGTGATCATGTTGAACCGAAGGAAGAGAGGATTTAAGCAATACCACAATTTTCGATGAAAAGAGAAGAGTAAATCGTTGTCATCACAATTTCACAAGCAATATAACTATATAAGTAGGACTAGTTTTTATTAGAGTCAATTACATCACTCGTGTTAAAACTTGGAATGAAAATTCAGTTTAGTGGGTAAAACTTGGCTTTGGCGTGCATATAGGGTGTAAATTGTGTTTTTATATGAACATTGGGTTGACTAGGCTCGCCAGCATGGTGTGGGGTCCTCTGTCGGTCACTAAACGAGGGAGGCAGTGCGTGCGACCTATTATTTTGTGGAAAAACCCTCATAATTTTTCTTCTCACAAAAGAGCTATCTCAATCCATAAACAATAAAAAAGTGACGCATATGACGTTGGAATCAAATGAACTGCGATAGGTAGGCGTGCGCGGCTAACCACGTGAACCAGGATAGTTTTATGTCCATTGTCCAATGTAGCTAGAGACATACTCCCTTCGTCTCAAAATAAGTGTTTCAATCTTAGTATAACTTTGTACTAACATTACTACAAAGTTGAGATACTTATTTTGGAACGAAGCGAGTATATTCTTTAAAGCTTAATTATTAAGAGGGCTGCAGTCCGTGTAGCCCATTTGCACCGTTTTTGTTAGAAATATATAGACTATATGTGAATTAAAATAATGTATTGAAAATATTATATGTATAAATATAATAAATTACATTATAACAAAAATCATGTGTTAATGTACACATTTATCCATATAATTAAATTATAAATTACAAACTTTCATGTCAAATATAATAATAAAATATTCAATAAATTGTTATATAAGTTTAAAATTGTTAAAAGTTTTTTAAAAAATAGTAATATATTATATAAACATGTTCATGCTTTAAGAAAAAAAATAGTTTTTCTGTATTTGTAAATAAATGCTTATATAAGTTAAAAAATGTTCATAGTTTGTACATAACATTCCGGTAGTATATAAAAGAGTTTATGCTTTAAGTTACATATACTCCCTCCGTCCCGAAATAACTGTCTCAACTTTACACTAGGTCTAATACAAAGTTGTACTAAGCTTAAGACATTTATTTTGGGATGGAGAGAGTATTATATAATGTAAAAATAGTTGGCTGGGATTCAAACCTGTGACATGTAGTCATCAGTTGCACGTGGGTACCACTCCACCCAGCAGTGCTTTTTTTCCCTAAAGCTTTATAATACATATGAAATTATAATATTATGTTATAAATAATATATATGTATAATAATATTGTACCATAAATATTTACGTATTATTAAAAATTATCCATATAATAAAATTATAAATTAAAAACGTAATAATTTACGTATTAAACAAAAATATCAAAGTAATTTCATATTTTTTACATATGAAAATAAATTCTAATATAATTTATAAAATTTCATGATTTTAATAAAAAATATATGTAGTATACAAAAGTTTTCACCTTATTTTGAAATTTAATTTATTAATAATACACTATTACAATTCACAAATATTTATAGAAGTTTTCTAAAACATAACAGTACAGAATGGGCCTTAGAAACTCGAGCCTGCTAAATATTTACAAGATATATAGTTCAGGTAACCACTTAAAGCAAAGAATTATTGCTAAAAAAAACTTAAAGCAAAGAATTTTGCCTGCTGCGTTGGTTGAGTGTCGGACAGGTCTCGACAGTGGACAAATTATTCACCCGTTCCAGGGGCTCATGCGATTTGTTTTTTCCAAAAAAAAAAAACAACAACTGACACGCCTAGGCAGCTCGTTTTGTTTTTTGTGAGAAAAAGAAAATTCCGAGTATTTTCCCAAAAAAGGGCCACATAAACTGCCTCTGCACACTGACACGCCTAGGCAGCTCGTGTTACGCCGTATATACATGTTAAAGTTAAGTTGTAACACCGGCTCAATATATGCCGCAAGTTTTAGCATTAAACACAAGTTCTAGCACCGATGGTGAAGTAGACCCTTTTTATTACCACACTAGTACAAATGCCCGTGCGTTGCACCGAGCTAGAAAAAAATACAAAACCTATTTGTTTTGCCATTATGCGACATTAATTTTAATAAATGTCAATTATAATGTTAAATGTAAGACATCTATTTTTGGATGGAAGGAGTTTATTTTAAAGTTTTAAAATATAATGTAATGCTTACATAAAAATTGGATTACTTTTTTAATAATAATTATCATTTTTATTGAGTGGTAATAATGTTTTGTTTTTTGATGGGTAATAGCATTTTTGTGTACAACATATTTTCAGAAAAATATATATTTTTTAAATTGTCTTTTGCACAACTTGCTAAGCTCCTGCTTGTGAGCTGCTCTGAGCGTAGACACCAATGAATTATAAGAAGCCCTTTCATTTGCAGGTCTTTCAGGTCTTTCTAAATTCGTTTCTCATACATATCGAGTGCCAATTCAGAAACGATGGCAGACAATGTGCCATCTGGGAGAGCAGTCTGAGGTACCAGTACAGAGGACAGACCCAAACGTTTAAAGCTTCTTCACTAATAAACAGTCTAAATCTAGCAGCCATGAGCAACTAGAAGTAGACCCACCTGAAAACAAATTTAGCAAATCCAACATACTTAAATAAGTTTTAATGAAAAAAATTGCAACGATAAATGTAATGTTCTTGAAACCTTGCAAGGGGGAAAAAGGTAAGTCGTACAAGCAATACTAAATTTTGCAGTGATAAATAGGGAATGATGCTTGGAGGTTACAGAGTCATCTCAATAGCTATTGCTATACATCAACCATTGTATATGACTATATGTAGTGTTCAATTAAATCACCGTTCATGAAGCAATAGATCTTACACCTCACAGACTGAAAGTGGTTCATGAATACGTTTCAACAATAAATATTTTTACTATTTGTTCCTAGAATAATATTAGAACATTTAGCATCAAGGAAACAAAAGGATGACAGGAAAAGTGGTCAAATGCACATACCCTGGCGTATATTCCGGAATTATGACCTTCTTCCCGAACTGAGAAAATGTACATCCGACAGTATCTGACTGCGCGGAAGCATCAATAATCTGTGGCAGGCTGAAAGAAGGACCAAAGGAAGGTTGCTTCACGAAGATGGATATCGCGGTGACCGTCACCGCAACACCCATAGCAACTGCCACTTTTGCAAGGAAGGAAGCGCCAGGATTGCTAGGTTCCACTTCCACCGCGTCGATGATCTCACTCGCATCGTCGCCACCAGCAGAAGGCTCTGCCCCGGACATCGCCTGCGCAGTCCATGGACCCAAACGGGACGCCCTATGCAAACTGTTTATGTTTGCATGAAAGAAATTTCAGACATCCAATGTCACCATTTTCCCCAAAGCACACCCTTCTCCTTATGTAATGAAAATGAAACCCTGAATCTACCAAAGATTATTGCAGAAAACCCAAAGATTGCGGAACATCTAAACTGCAGAGGCTACAACTATTAGCCAGAGATGGAAGCGTGGTGACCGACCGACCGATCGGCCAAGAAGCCCACCGCCTACCCCTCAATCCGCCATGGCGCTGTACCGCCGCGCGGCCTCCGCGATCCGTCTGGCGCGGGGCCCCGCCCATGCTCCCGGCGCGGGCCATGGCGTCGCTCCTCGACCATGTCGAGCCGACGCCCAAGGACCCCATCCTCGGCGTCACCGAGGCCTTCCTCGCCGACCCCATGGCCGGGAGAGACCCACCTCGACGGCGGTGACCCCCGTCGGTGAGGATCTCCTCCACCGCCAGATGCTCCGGGCGAGTGGCTGGCGCGGGGCGGCCCTAGCGGCGGTGGGGCGGATCCCATCCCCTCGCCCCTCGTGCTCGTGGGGGATGGAGGAAATTTTACAGATGCGATGCAGGGGCTTTCTTGCAAATCTGAAACGTTTTTTCACTTAATTAGGGGCTGCGGTTTAAATGCTCAAAAACGAAGAGACTTTTTCGCAAAAAAGCCACGACGGACGACAGAAGCACTACATGCTTTATTATTACCACATATATACTGTATATGGCACAACACGTGCATGTGGCAAACCAACCCGTGGTTGGATGGTTAGGAGGACTGTGGTATCTCCTGCCCACCAGAGTTCAAGTCCCAGACTTAACGTTGCTGCTTGCATTTTCCTGGATTTATTTCAGGTATTCCGGCGAAGTGCTTTCAGTGGAAGGAGACATTCCCGTCGACAACGAAGGCGTGAGTGGCGACTTCGTCAATCTCAAGATGATGTGCCGGCTTAGTCTCTCGAAGGTGCTCATAGGGATAGCGTGTGCGTGTGTGCGTTCATAGGGGTGAGTGTATGCTCATGTATGTGAGCGACTTCGATTGTATTCTGCTAAAAAAACACGTGCATGTTTTGGAAAATGATGCAAGCAAAACCGTTGGAATTAATGGATCAATTGTGTTGCCAAAAAAGAAGATAGAATAAATGGAATAATATATAGTAGCATCACCCCCTCAAAAAAGAAAAGAAACAATATATAGTAGCATGAGAGAGAAGAGTATATATTAAGGCGGCCGGCAGCTAGCGAGGGAGGAGAGGAGAGGAGAGGACTCTCTTTAGAGAGGGAAGGCATGCGGGTTGGCGCCGCGGGAAAAGGAGGCAGGCGGCGGCGCGACGACGATGACGTTGCTGCTGTTCCTGTTGTGGCCGTTGGCGTTGCCGGCGCCGCTGTTGATGCTCATCATGGTCATGCTCATGGACGCCGAGTATCCCCCGCCGGCTGCGGTGCTGTAGGAGGCGGAGATGGAGGTCGTGGAGGAAGACGAGGACGGCCTTCGGCGCGGCGCGGGGCCCTTCTCGGCCCAGAGCAGCTCCTGTGCCCTGATGGAGGAAGAAGAGCCCCATGCGTGGAGCGCGCAGCAGCAGAGGCAGAGTAGCCCCGCGGCGGCGGTGGCGCCCCGGCCGGCGCGGTGGATGTAGCGGTGGCTGTACTTGCGGCCGAGGCAGTCGAGGCACTTGCGTCCCTCAGTCATGTCACCCATGCCGGCGCCCACGCAGCGGCGGCAGTATGCGCGGCCGCAGACGAGGCAGCGGTGGCGGAAGACGTGCACGTACCGGCTGCACGTGGCGCAGAGGTTGGAGTGCGGGATGCCGGCCCGGCGCATCTGTCGGCCGCTTCTGCTGGCGGGAGGAGGTCGCAGCTGTCCTACCGTGCTGCTTCTGCAGGTGGCGTGGGCCGGTGACGGGGAGAGCTGGAAGCCCGGTGTCGGTTGTGGTGCTGCGGCGGCGTCGTGATGTCGGTTGTCGTCGTCGGAGGAAGATGCGGATGACTGGACCTTGTAGGTGAAGATGTTGGTGGAGGTCCTGGAGAGGAGCGCCTTGTTGCTGCGGTGCTCCTCCGCCGCCTGGGTGTTGGTGTTGGTGTCGTCCTCGTCCGGCTGCTCGTGGATGGGGGCCAAGCTGCAGGGTGTTATGGAGGCGGTGGGTGGTGGGGGTGGGACGACGACGAAGTCTCGGAAGGTGAGGTCGACGGAGCCGTCGGGGACGCTGAGGTAGAGATCCTCCAGCTCCTGCTGCGCCGTCTTTTTCTTGTTCTTGTCCGCCATTTTCCCTAGCTAGCAGCTGCTGCTTAACTCCTCCTCCTCTTCTTCTTGCTTGCTGTGAACGTGAATGTGAATGGGGGTGGCTAGATTGCTCGGCCTCGGTCGGTGTGATAGGTAGCTGATGTAGAGGTATATATATATATATATTGGTGTGATGATCGATCGGATCCATGGCTGGCTGGGGCTGGAGATACGACGCCGGCCGGCCGGCCGGCCGGGTGTGATGCATACGTGCGTGCGTGCGCGTATCCGTTCCATTATTCCAGCTAGCTAGCTGTGTTTGTGTTTGTGTTTTGTGTTTGTGTTTGTGTCCGGCCGGCCGGCCGTGCCAATTCCTAGGCGAGGCGAGGCGAGGCGATGGCCGGCCGGCCATTTGATTTGATTGGAAACTCACTCATGGATGGGCGGTTGCATCCATGGATTGGATTGGATTGCATCGATGAATCCCATGCACGTCCCTCCGATCGATTAGCTGAAATCTTTGCCACCAAATTACTTTTTTTTAAAACAGTACTTAATTACTATAGAAAAAAACATCTGCATCCAATATTATTTCTCTTCTACGTACGGTACTTATTGTTTGTTATTTACATGCACGCATGTGTGAAACAAAAACATACTCCTAGATCGATGAATTCCTTTTAACATATATGTACCGTATGCAACATGCATGTCATCATGGATGAAGGAGACATGTATGCATGTCTCCATCCTCTTTCAACTAGCTAGGACTCAGAAGTACAAGACTAGTCATGCATGGATGACATATTAGACCACGTATCAAAACCAACCACACACCAATCCTTTTCTTCATCCACGTATCAAAACCGGTTGACGCATCCGCGCGCGTATACTTTTCCGCATCCCCTTTGCCACCACCATTACTTATATGTATATACGTACATCTCTCCTCTCTCCCTAATAATAATAAAGCAAATACTTAAAAATTACCCCTAAAGTTTGCATTAATTATCCACCATGTCACCGGTAAGTAATTAAAAACGTTTCACAAAGCCAAAATTTTTAGACTGGATCGGCCAATGTAAAAACCTCCTATATTACGCTCTGCATGCTGGGAGAATTTCCAGCACACCATATGGGCCGGCCCATGCACAGGCGCCTGCTTTTAGCTCCGTTTATTTATTTATTTTCAGTTTTGTTTTATTTTTTTATTTTATATAATTGAAAAGTTTAAATAATCTTTAATATTTTAATAATCTGAAAATTATAATCAACATATTTAAAAAATTAAAATGTTTGTGACTTCAAAAACTGTTCGGAGTTTTGTGAAAAATGCTCGCATATACAATAAAATGTTTGCAATTTTAGAAAAATGTTTGTACAATAAGAAAAGTCCATGATCTCAAATACAATTCCATGTATTAAAAATTATTAAAGGCATTTAACAAAAGGATTTCTAATTCAAAATATGTTAATGCATTTAAAAAATGTCCTAAAATTTTAAAAATAGCTAATGCCTGTTTTGATAGTTTCTTTTTTTATTTAAAATTTCCGTTCCATTTTTGTTTATTTATAATTTAAATAATTTAGAATTACAAAAACTTTTGCATATTAAAAAATAGGAATTTTGAATTAAAATGCTGAATTTTTTTTATTTTGAATTAAAAATAGGTTTCAAAAAAAGCGCCGGATTTTTATATTTTTTTGCAAATTCCAAAACAATGTCCATGAATTTAATAAATATATTACTGATTTATAAAAATGTTTGTTTATTCAAAAAAACTTCATGCATTTCAAAAAATGTTTGTGAATTTAAAATAAAATCCTCCAACATCAAAAATTATGTTCGTCTTTTCTTGAATTGGTCGTCAATTCAAAAGAAAATATTTAAACCCGTTCAAAATTTAAAATTTTTTCACGATTTTTACTAAATGTTTGTAAATTGTAAAAAATGTTCTCAATTTTAAAATTGTTCCCATATTTATAAAATTGTTCACGAAAGTTCTAATGTATGTAGTTAAACATTAATGCTTCTAAGTCTTTCTGACAATATACATGTGTGAATTTTGAAGAATTAACTGTTGGATGGATCAGTTTATTATTGTATGTTTTTTAAGAAAAAATCTTGAAATTCAGAATAAATCTTTGAGTTACCAAGATTTTTGACAACCATGATATAATTTTTTTGAAAATGTAAAGATTGCTTCAACTTGTGAATAAATTTAAAAGAAGAAACATTTTGTTACATTTGTGCACAAAATTTCTAAATCAAGCGATGATATGTGAACATAATGTGATCACCATCATTGAAGATTATGTTTTTTATTCCATGACAACACACGGGAATAAAGAAGTACACGGCCCCCTCAAAAAAGAAAAAATGCATGTATGGCTTTTCCCTAAAATAAAATATAAAAAGTACACACACAGTTGAAAAAAGAGAAAGAAAAACAACTGCAACTAGCAACGCTAACACAGGGTTAAGCAAACGGTATCATAGACAATCAGTGGTTTGCTAGGTCGAACAGGTTGCAGGTTATCATGGCATAATTGAGAGACTGATATTTAACATGTGGTAGGTAACGAGACATAAACGATAGAAGCGATAAAACTAGCATGTCAATGATAGTAATGGTATGTGGGAAAATGGTCATCTTGCCTGAGATCCCGTTTGGAAGAAGAATGCTTCCGAGAAGGCGGCGAACCAACGTAGTCGAACGGGTCCTCACATTCCGACACGCTTGCAGAACTCTATCGGAACGGAGAAAGGTGCGTTGCCACGGAAAAAAAAAACATAATCTCCAATGATGATGAACACATTATGTTCACATATCACCGTTTGATTTAGAAATTTTTTACACAAATGCAAGAAGATGTTTCTTCTTTTAAATTTATTCACAAGTTGAAGCAATATTTACATTTTCAAAAATCTATATAGATAACAATACATGTTACTACAAACGAAACATCTTAATCCAATAATATTAAGAGATCCGTTTCCGTAGACCCCAATAAGAAACGTACAAGGACAGAATTGTTAGACGGAAGAAATTTATACCCACCACGTAGTCCGCTGTAAGTATACCCGTCACATGATTTTTTTTTCGCTGCATGATCTTCACGCCCGCGCGCGAACGTGAAAAAACAGGACAGGAAGGTGCACGATTTTCACACCCGCCCAGCGATCACGCTCCTCCTGATCAATTTTCTTGAACTGGCCGATGGCTGCCGGAGGTGTGGAACAGCGTCGTCGCATCTGACCGTCCTCGTCCGACGCCGCAGACGTGAATGGCGCCGCCCCCGCCGCGACCAACCTTCGTCGTCCCCTAATTGCGAACAACCGCCGTCGTCCCCCGTCATGGATCCGGCCAAAAAACCCACGGCTTCCTCGTATTCTACGTTCGTCGCATCTCACCGCCCTCGCACGACGCCGAGGACGTGAACGGTGCCGCCTCCGCCGTGACCGACCGTCGCCGTCCCCCGCCGCGACGACCACCGTCGCCCCCCATCACGGATCGGGCCAAAAAACCGCGGCTTCCTCGTATTTCGTGTCGCCATCGGCTAGAATCAAGCTGGAGCTCTCCTTCCTGGAGGCCCCGTCATCCTAGATCAGCGACGTGTACACCACGGCCAAAGGTTTGACATCTAAACCTAGCACTATGAATGGTAGTGATTTAGCATACAACGACTAACACTGAAATCGATATTATTAACGAAGATAATGACAACAACGACAACGATTCGTGCTCATCATATGATATCTTACCTTTGGAGGATTTTGATAAAAATGAACATGGTGCAAATAGTGAAGATGTAAGTAGCGTGTATTCTGATTTCATTTCTGAATTAGCAACTTATGACATGTCTAACTATTTGTCTTTCTTTATTAATTTGCAGGAAGATGTCGATGTTGACAATGTGAAAAATAGTTTTCAAAAATCATTCTCAGATAATTTGAGCCAAGTTCGTTCATACATGTTGTACATCGCAAAATAGTATGAGATAAATGACAGTAGTTGACATAGTTTCATATGTAATTTTATAGGAGGAGTTAGATGGTACTAGCGGTGATCACGATGAGGCAGATATGGATATTGAGGAGGCTCAAAGGCAGCAGCAGATATTGGAGACATATTGGAAGATCATCGCTATGCCATTTCGATCGCAAGGGGATGCATACATATTCTACAACAATCACGCCAAAGAGCATGGGCTAAGCATCAGAAAACAGAAGGTGAAACGAGTGAAAGATGGTTCAGGAATTATACGGTACCGACGGTTTCTTTGCTCGAGGGCGGGAAGAAGGCAGAGCAAAATCATAACCATGGAGGGCCGCAAGCGTAGGCTTAGACCCGAGACTCGTTTTGGCATATTCTGACTAGTTTTGCATGCTATTACTCAATGATTTTGGGTCCCGTTGCGATCCGAAAGTTTCGGGAACCCTGGGGTCCGGTTACGGGGAACTTGTAAAAAATCACGATTTTGGCCTATTCTGGCATGTTTTGTAGGTTATTACTCACTAATTTTGGTTCCCGCTGCGATCCAAACGTTTCGGAAACCCCGGGGTCCGGTTACGGGGAACTCGTCAAAACTCGAAGTTTTAGCCTATTCTGGCCACGTTGCTGTTAGTCACTCATTTTGGGTCCTCCCGCGATCCGAACGTTTCGGGAACCCTGGGGTCCGGTTACGGAGAACTCAACAAAACTCGTAGTTTTGGCCTATTACGACCAATTTTCTATGCTATTAGTCACTGATTTTGGGTTCCGATGTGATCCGAATGTTTCGGGAACCCTAGTGTCCGGTTACGTGGAACTCATGAAAACTCGTAGTTTCGGCCTATTTCGGCTAGTTTTGTATGCTATTAGTCACTCATTTTGTGTCTCGTTGTGATACGAACGTTTCGGGAACCCCGGGGTCCGGGTACGGGGAACCCGTAAAAAATCACAGTTTTGGCATATTGTGACGAGTTCTGTATAATATCACTCACTGATTTTGGGTCCCGCATCGAACCGAATGTTTCAGGAACCCCGGGGTCCGGTTACGTGGAACTCGTCAAAACACGCAGTTTTGGCCTATCCTGGCCAGTTTTGTATGCTATTAGTCACTTATTTTGGTTTCCGCTCCGATCCGAACGTTTCGGGAACCTCGGGGTCCGGTTACAGGGAACTCGTCAAAACTCGCAGTTTTGGCCTATTCCGGCTAGTTTTCTATGCTATTACTCACTGATTTCGGGTCCCGCTGCGATCCGAACATTTCGGGAATCCCGATGTGTGGTTACGTGGAACTCGTCAAAACACGCAGTTTTGGCCTATTCTGACTAGTTTTGTATGCTATTACTCACTGATTTTTGGGTCCCGCTACGATCCGAAAGTTTTGGGAACCCTCGGGTCCGGTTACGGGGAACTCGTAAAAAATCGCGATTTTGGCTATTATAGCATGTTTTGTAAGCTATAACTCACTGATTTTGGTTCCCGCTGCGATCCAAACATTTCGGGAACCCCGGGGTCCGGTTACGGGGAAGTCGTCAAAACTCGAAGTTTTAGCCTATTCTGGCCACGTTTTTAAGCTGTTATTCACTCATTTTGGGTCCTCCCGCGATCCAAACGTTTTGGGAACCCCGGTGTCCGGTTATGGAGAACTCGTCAAAACTCGCAGTTTTGGCCTATTGTGACCAGTTCTATATAATATCACTCACTGATTTTGGGTCCCGCGCCGAACCGAATGTTTTAGGAACCCGGGGTCCGGTTACGTTGAACTCGTCAAAACACGCAGTTTTGGCCTATCCTGGCCAGTTTTGGATGCTATTAGTCACTTATTTTGGTTTTCGCTGCGATCTGAACGTTTCGGGAACCTCGGGGTCCGGTTACGGGGAACTCGTCAAAACTCTTAGTTTTGGCCTATTCCGGCCAGTTTTCTATGCTATTACTCACTGGTTTCGGGTCCCGCTGCGATCCGAACGTTTCGGGAACCCCGATGTCCGGTTACGTGGAACTCGTCAAAACACGCAGTTTTGGCCTATTCTGACTAGTTTTGTATGCTATTACTCACTGATTTTTGGGTCCCGCTGCGATCCGAAAGTTTCGGGAACCCTCGGGTCCTGTTACGGGGAACTCGTCAAAAATCGCGATTTTGGCCTATTTTGGCATGCTTTGTAAACTATTACTCACTGATTTTGGTTCCCGCTGCGATCCAATCTTTTCTGGAACCCCGGGGTCCGGTTACGTGGAACTCATCAAAACTCGAAGTTTTAGCCTATTCTAGCCACGTTTTTATGCTGTTATTCACTCATTTTGGGTCCTCCCGCGATCCAAACGTTTTGGGAACCCCGGGGTCCGGTTATGGAGAACTCGTCAAAACTCGCAGTTTTGGCCTATTACGACCAATTTTCAATGCTATTAGTCATTGATTTTGGGTCCCGATGTGATCCAAACGTTTTGGGAACCCCGGGGTCCGGTTACCATGAACTCGTCAAAACTCGAAGTTTTAGCCTATTCTGGCCACGTTTTTATGATGTTAGTCACTCATTTTGGGTCCTCCCGCGATCCGAATGTTTTGGGAACCCCGGGGTCCGGTTACGGGGAACTTGTAAAAAATCACAGTTTTGGCCTATTGTGACCAGTTCTGTATAATATCACTCACTGATTTTGGGTCCCGCGCCGAACCGAATGTTTTAGGAACCCGGGGTCCGGTTACGTTGAACTCGTCAAAACACGCAGTTTTGGCCTATCCTGGCCAGTTTTGTATTCTATTAGTCACTCATTTTGGTTTCCGCTGCGATCCGAACGTTTCGGGAACCTCGGGGTCCGGTTACGGGGAACTCGTCAAAACTCACAATTTTGGCCTACTCCAGCCAGTTTTCTATGCTATTACTCACTAATTTTGGGTCCCGCTGCGATCCGAACGTTTCGGGAACCCCGATATCCGCTTACATGAAACTCATCAAAACACGTAGTTTTGGCCTATTTTGACTAGTTTCGTATGGTATTACTCACTGATTTTGGGTCCCGCTGCGATCCGAAAGTTTCGGGAACCCTCGGGTCCGGTTATGGGGAACTCGTCAAAAATCGCGATTTCGGCCTATTCTGGCGTGTTTTGTAAGCTATAACTCACTGATTTTGGTTCCCGCTGCGATCCAAACGTTTCGGGAACCCCGGGGTCCGGTTACGGGGAAGTCGTCAAAACTCGAAGTTTTAGCCTATTCTGGCCACGTTTTTAAGCTGTTATTCACTCATTTTGGGTCCTCCCGCGATCCAAACGTTTTGGGATCCCCGGGGTCCGGTTATGGAGAACTCGTCAAAACTCGCAGTTTTGGTCTATTACGACCAATTTTCTATGCTATTAGTCACTGATTTTGGGTCCCGATGTGATCCGAATGTTTCACGAACCTAGTGTCTGGTTACGTGGAACTCGTCAAACTCGTAGTTTAGGCCTATTCCGGCCAGTTTTGTATGTATTAGTTACTCATTTTGTGTTCCGTTGTGATCCGAACGTTTCGGGAACCTCGGGGTCCGGTTACGGGGAACTCGTAAAAAATCACAATTTTGGCCTATTGTGACTAGTTCTTTATAATATTACTCACTGATTTTGGGTCCCGCTCCGATCTGAATGTTTCAGGAACCCCGGGGTCCGGTTACGTGGAACTCGTCAAAACATGCAGTTTTGGCCTATCCTGGCCAGTTTTGTATGCTATTAGTCACTCATTTTGGTTTTCGCTGCGATCCTAACGTTTCGGGAAACCTGGTGTCCTTTTACGGGGAACTCGTCAAAACTCGCAAATTTTGGCCTACTCCGGCCAGTTTTCTATGCTATTACTCACTAATTTCGGGTCCCGCTGCGATCCGAACGTTTCGGGACCCCGATGTCCGGTTACATGAAACTTGTCAAAACACGCAGTTTTGGCCTATTTTGACTAGTTCTGTATGCTATTACTCACTGATTTTGGGTCCCGCTGCGATCCGAAAGTTTCGGGAACCCCGGGGTCCGGTTACGGGGAACTCGTCAAAAATCGCGATTTTGGCCTATTCTGGCATGTTTTGTAAGCTATTAGTCACTGATTTTGGTTCCCGCTGCGATCCAAACGTTTCGGGAACCATGGCGTCCGGTTACGGGGAACTCGTCAAAACTCGAAGTTTTAGCCTATTTTGGCCATGTTTTTATGCTGTTAGTCACTCATTATGGGTCCTCCCGCGATCCGAACATTTTGGGAACCCCGGGGTCCGGTTACAGAGAACTCATCAAAACTCGAAGTTTTAGCCTATTTTGGAGACATTTTTATGTTGTTAGTCAATCATTTTGGGTCCTCCCGCGATCCGAATGTTTTGGGAACCCCGGGGTCCGGTTAAGGAGAACTCGTCAGAACTCGCAGTTTTGGCCTATTACGACCAAATTTTCTATGCTATTAGTCACTGATTTTGGGTCCCGATAGGATCCGAATGTTTCGGGAACCGTCGCGTCCGGTTACGTGGAACTCGTGAAAACTCGTAGTTTCGGCCTATTCCGGCCAGTTTTGTATGCTATTAGTGTCTCATTTTGTGTCCCGTTGTGATCCGAACGTTCCAGGAACCCCGGGGTCCCTTTACGGGGAACACGTAAAAAGTCGCAGTTTTGGCCTATTGTGACCAGTTCTGTGTAATATTACTCACTGATTTTGGGTCCCGCTCCGATCCGAATTTTTCAGGAACCACGTGATCCGGTTACGTTGAACTCGTCAAAACACCTAATTTTGGCCTATCCTGACCAGTTTTGTATGCTATTAGTCACTCATTTTCGTTTCCGCTGCGATCCGAACGTTTTGGGAACCTCGGGGTTCGGTTACGGGGAACTCGTAAAAACTCCCAGTTTTGGCCTATTCCGGCCAGTTTTCTATGCTATTACTCACTCATTTCGGTCCCGCTGCGATCCGAACGTTTCGGGAACCCTGATGTCCGGTTACATGAAACTCGTCAAAACACGCAGTTTTGGCCTATTCTGACTAGTTTTGTATGCTATTACTCACTGATTTTGGGTCCCGATGCGATCTAAAAGTTTCACGAACGCTGGGGTCCGATTACGGGGAACTCGTCAGAAATCGCGATTTTGGCCTATTCTGGCATGTTTTGTAAGCTATTATCCACTGATTTTGGTCCCCGCTGCGATCCAAACGTTTCGGGAACCCCGGGGTCCGGTTACGGGGAACTCGTCAAAACTCAAAGTTTTAGCCTATTCTGGCCACGTTTTTATGATGTTAGTCACTCATTTTGGGTCCTCCCGCGATCCGAACGTTTTGGGAACCCTGGGGTCCGGTTACGGGGAACTCGTAAAAAATCGCAGTTTTGGCCTATTGTGAGCAGTTCTATATAATATCACTCACTGATTTTGGGTCCCGCGCCGAACCGAATGTTTTAGGAACCCGGGGTCCGGTTACGTTGAACTCGTCAAAACACGCAGTTTTGGCCTATCCTAGCCAGTTTTGGATGCTCTTAGTCACTTATTTTGGTTTTCGCTGCGATCTGAATGTTTCGGGAACCTCGGGGTCCGGTTACCGGGAACTCGTCAAAACTCTTAGTTTTGGCCTATTCCGGCCAGTTTTCTATGCTATTACTCACTGATTTCGGGTCCCGCTGCGATCCGAACGTTTCGGGAACCCCGATGTCCGGTTACGTGGAACTCGTCAAAACACGCAGTTTTGGCCTATTCTGACTAGTTTTGTATGCTATTACTCACTGATTTTTGGGTCCCGCTGCGATCCGAAAGTTTCGGGAACCCTCGGGTCCTGTTACGGGGAACTCGTCAAAAATCGCGATTTTGGCCTATTTTGGCATGCTTTGTAAACTATTACTCACTGATTTTGGTTCCCGCTGCGATCCAAACTTTTCTGGAACCCCGGGGTCCGGTTACGTGGAACTCATCAAAACTCGAAGTTTTAGCCTATTCTAGCCACGTTTTTATGCTGTTATTCACTCATTTTGGGTCCTCCCGCGATCCAAACGTTTTGGGAACCCCGGGGTCCGGTTATGGAGAACTTGTCAAAACTCGCAGTTTTGGCCTATTACGACCAATTTTCAATGCTATTAGTCATTGATTTTGGGTCCCGATGTGATCCGAATGTTTCGGGAATCTAGTGTTCGGTTACGTGGAACTCGTCAGAACTCGTAGTTTAGGCCTATTCCGGCCAGTTTTGTATGCTATTAGTTACTCATTTCGTGTCCGGTTGTGATCCGAACGTTTCGGGAACCCCGAGGTCTGGTTACGGGGAACTCGTAAAAAATCGCAGTTTTGGCTTATTGTGACGAGTTCTGTCTAATATTACTCACTGATTTAGGGTCCTGCTCCGATCCGAATGTTTCAGGAACCCCGGGGTCCGGTTACGTGGAACTCGTCAAAACATGCAGTTTTGGCCTATCCTGGTCAGTTTTGTATGTTATTAGTCACTCATTTTGGTTTCCGGTGCGATCCGAACGTTTCGGGAACCCCGGTGTCCGGTTACGGGGAACTCGTCAAAACTCGCAATTTTGGCCTACTCCAGCCAGTTTTCTATGCTATTACTCACTAATTTCGGGTCCCGCTGCGATCCGAATGTTTCGGGAACCCCGATGTCCGCTTACATGAAACTCGTCAAAACACGCAGTTTTGGCCTATTTTGACTAGTTTCGTATGGTATTACTCACTGATTTTGGGTCCCGCTGCGATCCAAAAGTTTCGGGAACCCCGGGGTCCGGTTACGGGGAAATCGTTAAAAATCGCGATTTTGGCCTTTTCTGGCATGTTTTGTAAGCTATTAGTCACTGATTTTGGTTCCCGCTACGATCCAAACGTTCGGGAACCGCGGCGTCCAGTTACGGGGAACTCGTCAAAACTCGAAGTATTAGCCTATTTTGACCACGTTTTTATGTTGTTAGTCACTCATTATGGGTCCTCCCGCGATCCGAACATTTTGGGAACCCCGGGGTCCGGTTACGGAGAACTCGTCAAAACTCGAAGTTTTAGCCTATTCTGGCCACGTTTTTATGCTGTTAGTCACTCATTTTGGGTCCTCCCGCGATCCGAATGTTTTGGGAACCCCGGGGTCCGGTTAAGGAGAATTCGTCAAAACTCGCAGTTTTGGCCTATTACGACCAATTTTCTATGCTATTAGTCATTGATTTTGGGTCCCGATGTGATCCGAATGTTTCGGGAACCCTTGGGTCCGGTTACGTGGAACTCGTGAAAACTTGTAGTTTCCGCCTATTCCGGCCAGTTTTGTATGCTATTAGTCACTCATTTTGTGTCCCGTTGTGATTCGAACGTTTCTGGAACACCGGGGTCCTTTTATGGGGAACTCGTAAAAAATCGCAGTTTTGGCCTATTGTGACCAGTTCTGTGTAATATTACTCACTGACTTTGGGTCCCGCTCCGATCCGATTTTTTCAGGAACCTCGTGGTCCGATTACGTGGAACTCGTCAAAACACGTAGTTTTGGCCTATCCTGACCAGTTTTGTATGCTATTAGTCACTCATTTTGGTTTCCGCTGCGATCCAAACGTTTTGGGAACCTCGGGGTTCGGTTACGGGGAACTCGTCCAAAACTCGCAGTTTTGGCCTATTCCGGCCAGTTTTCTATGCTCTTACTCACTGATTTCGGTCCCGCTTCGATCCGAACGTTTCGGGAACCCTGATGTCCGGTTACATGAAACTCGTCAAAACACGCAGTTTTGGCCTATTCTCACTAGTTTTGTATGCTATTACTCACTGATTTTGGTTTCCGCTGCGATCCGAAAGTTTCAGGAACCCCGGGGTCCGGTTACGGGAAACTCGTCAAAACTCACGATATTGGCCTATTTTGGCATGTTTTGTAAGCTATTAGTCACTGATTTTGGTCCCCGCTGCTATCCAAACGTTTTGGGAACCCCGGGGTCCGGTTACCATGAACTCGTCAAAACTCGAAGTTTTAGCCTATTCTGGCCACGTTTTTATGATGTTAGTCACTCATTTTGGGTCCTCCCGCGATCCGAACGTTTTGGGAACCCCGGGGTCCGGTTACGGGGAACTTGTAAAAAATCACAGTTTTGGCCTATTGTGACCAGTTCTGTATAATATCACTCACTGATTTTGGGTCCCGCGCCGAACCGAATGTTTTAGGAACCCGGGGTCCGGTTACGTTGAACTCGTCAAAACACGCAGTTTTGGCCTATCCTGGCCAGTTTTGTATTCTATTAGTCACTCATTTTGGTTTCCGCTGCGATCCGAACGTTTCGGGAACCTCGGGGTCCGGTTACGGGGAACTCGTCAAAACTCACAATTTTGGCCTACTCCAGCCAGTTTTCTATGCTATTACTCACTAATTTTGGGTCCCGCTGTGATCCGAACGTTTCGGGAACCCCGATATCCGCTTACATGAAACTCATCAAAACACGTAGTTTTGGCCTATTTTGACTAGTTTCGTATGGTATTACTCACTGATTTTGGGTCCCGCTGCGATCCGAAAGTTTCGGGAACCCTCGGGTCCGGTTATGGGGAACTCGTCAAAAATCGCGATTTCGGCCTATTCTGGCATGTTTTGTAAGCTATAACTCACTGATTTTGGTTCCCGCTGCGATCCAAACGTTTCGGGAACCCCGGGGTCCGGTTACGGGGAAGTCGTCAAAACTCGAAGTTTTAGCCTATTCTGGCCACGTTTTTAAGCTGTTATTCACTCATTTTGGGACCTCCCGCGATCCAAACGTTTTGGGAACCCCGGGTTCCGGTTATGGAGAACTCGTCAAAACTCGCAGTTTTGGCCTATTACGACCAATTTTGTATGCTATTAGTCACTGATTTTGGGTCCCGATGTGATCCGAATGTTTCAGGAACCTAGTGTCCGGTTACGGGGAACTCGTCAAACTCGTAGTTTAGGCCTATTCCGGCCAGTTTTGTATGTATTAGTTACTCATTTTGTGTTCCGTTGTGATCCGAACGTTTCGGGAACCCCGGGGTCCAGTTACGGGGAACTCGTAAAAAATCACAGTTTTGGCCTATTGTGACTAGTTCTTTATAATATTACTCACTGATTTTGGGTCCCGCTCCGATCTGAATGTTTCAGGAACCCCGGGGTCCGGTTACGTGGAACTCGTCAAAACATGCAGTTTTGGCCTATCCTGGCCAGTTTTGTATGCTATTAGTCACTCATTTTGGTTTTCGCTGCGATCCTAACGTTTCGGGAAACCCGGTGTCCTTTTACGGGGAACTCGTCAAAACTCGCAATTTTGGCCTACTCCGGCCAGTTTTCTATGCTATTACTCACTAATTTCGGGTCCCGCTGCGATCCGAACGTTTCGGGACCCCGATGTCCGGTTACGTGGAACTCGTCAAAACACGTAGTTTTGGCCTATCCTGACCAGTTTTGTATGCTATTAGTCACTCATTTTTGTTTCCGCTGTGATCCGAAAGTTTCGGGAACCCCGGGGTCCGGTTACGGGGAACTCGTCAAAAATCGCGATTTTGGCCTATTCTGGCATGTTTTGTAAGTATTAGTCACTGATTTTGGTTCCCGCTGCGATCCAAACGTTTCGGGAACCGTGGCGTCCGGTTACGGGGAACTCGTCAAAACTCGAAGTTTTAGCCTATTTTGGCCATGTTTTTATGTTGTTAGTCACTCATTATGGGTCCTCCCGCGATCCGAACATTTTGGGAACCCCGGGGTCCGGTTACGGAGAACTCGTCAAAACTCGAAGTTTTAGCCTATTTTGGCCACGTTTTTATGCTGTTAGTCAATCATTTTGGGTCCTCCCGCGATCCGAATGTTTTTGGGAACTCCGGGGTCCGGTTAAGGAGAACTCGTCAGAACTCGCAGTTTTGGCCTATTACGACCAATTTTCTATGCTATTAGTCACTGATTTTGGGTCCCGATGGGATCCGAATATTTCGGGAACCCTCGGGTCCGGTTACGTGGAACTCGTGAAAACTCGTAGTTTCGGCCTATTCCGGCCAGTTTTGTATGCTATTAGTGACTCATTTTGTGTCCCGTTGTGATCCGAACGTTCTGGGAACCCCGGGGTCCCTTTACGGGGAACACGTAAAAAATCGTAGTTTTGGCCTATGGTGACCAATTCTGTGTAATATTACTCACTGATTTTGGGTCCCGCTCCGATCCGAATTTTTCAAGAACCTCGTGATCTGGTTACGTTGAACTCGTCAAAACACGTAATTTTGACCTATCCTGACCAGTTTTGTATGCTATTAGTCACTCATTTTGGTTTCCGCTACGATCCAAACGTTTTGGGAACCTCGGGGTTCGATTACGGGGAACTCGTCAAAACTCCCAGTTTTGGCCTATTCCGGCCAGTTTTCTATGCTATTACTCACTCATTTCGGTCCCGCTGCGATCCGAACGTTTCGGGAACCCTGATGTCCGGTTACATGAAACTCGTCAAAACACGCAGTTTTGGCCTATTCTGACTAGTTTTGTATGCTATTACTCACTGATTTTGGGTCCCGATGCGATCTGAAAGTTTCACGAACCCTGGGGTCCGATTACGGGGAACTCGTCAGAAATCGCGATTTTGGCCTATTCTGGCATGTTTTGTAAGCTATTATCCACTGATTTTGGTCCCCACTGCGATCCAAACGTTTCGGGAACCCCGGGGTCCGGTTACGGGGAACTCGTCAAAACTCAAAGTTTTAGCCTATTCTGGCCACGTTTTTATGATGTTAGTCACTCATTTTGGGTCCTCCCGCGATCCGAACGTTTTGGGAACCCCGGGGTCCGGTTACGGGGAACTCGTAAAAAATCGCAGTTTTGGCCTATTGTGACCAGTTCTATATAATATCACTCACTGATTTTTGGTCCCGCGCCGAACCGAATGTTTTAGGAACCCGGGGTCCGGTTACGTTGAACTCGTCAAAACACGCAGTTTTGGCCTATCCTGGCCAGTTTTGGATGCTATTAGTCACTTATTTTGGTTTTCGTTGCGATCTGAACGTTTCGGGAACCTCGGGGTCCGGTTACGGGGAACTCGTCAGAACTCTTAGTTTTGGCCTATTCCGGCCAGTTTTCTATGCTATTACTCACTGATTTCGGGTCCCGCTGCGATCCGAACGTTTCGGGAACCCCGATGTCCGGTTACGTGGAACTCGTCAAAACACGCAGTTTTGGCCTATTCTGACTAGTTTTGTATGCTATTACTCACTGATTTTTGGGTCCCGCTGCGATCCGAAAGTTTCGGGAACCCTCGGGTCCTGTTACGGGGAAGTCGTCAAAAATCGCGATTTTGGCCTATTTTGGCATGCTTTGTAAACTATTACTCACTGATTTTGGTTCCCGCTGCGATCCAATCTTTTCTGGAACCCCGGGGTCCGGTTACGTGGAACTCATCAAAACTCGAAGTTTTAGCCTATTCTAGCCACGTTTTTATGCTGTTATTCACTCATTTTGGGTCCTCCCGCGATCCAAACGTTTTGGGAACCCCGGGTCCGGTTATGGAGAACTCGTCAAAACTCGCAGTTTTGGCCTATTACGACCAATTTTCAATGCTATTAGTCATTGATTTTGGGTCCCGATGTGATCCGAATGTTTCGGGAACCTAGTGTTCGGTTACGTGGAACTCGTCAGAACTCGTAGTTTAGGCCTATTCCGGCCAGTTTTGTATGCTATTAGTTACTCATTTCGTGTCCGGTTGTGATCCGAACGTTTCGGGAACCCCGAGGTCTGGTTACGGGGAACTCGTAAAAAATCGCAGTTTTGGCTTATTGTGACGAGTTCTGTCTAATATTACGCACTGATTTAGGGTCCTGCTCCGATCCGAATGTTTCAGGAACCCCGGGGTCCGGTTACGTGGAACTCGTCAAAACATGCAGTTTTGGCCTATCCTGGTCAGTTTTGTATGCTATTAGTCACTCATTTTGGTTTCCGGTGCGATCCGAACGTTTCGGGAACCCCGGTGTCCGGTTACGGGGAACTCGTCAAAACTCGCAATTTTGGCCTACTCCAGCCAGTTTTCTATGCTATTACTCACTAATTTCGGGTCCCGCTGCGATCCGAATGTTTTGGGAACCCCGATGTCCGCTTACATGAAACTCGTCAGAACACGCAGTTTTGGCCTATTTTGACTAGTTTCGTATGGTATTACTCACTGATTTTGGGTCCCGCTGCGATCCAAAAGTTTCGGGAACCCCGGGGTCCGGTTACGGGGAAATCGTAAAAAATCGCGATTTTGGCCTATTCTGGCATGTTTTGTAAGCTATTAGTCACTGATTTTGGTTCCCGCTACGATCCGAACGTTCGGGAACCGCGGCGTCCGGTTACGGGGAACTCGTCAAAACTCGAAGTATTAGCCTATTTTGGCCACGTTTTTATGTTGTTAGTCACTCATTATGGGTCCTCCCGCGATCCGAACATTTTGGGAACCCCGGGGTCCGGTTACGGAGAACTCGTCAAAACTCGAAGTTTTAGCCTATTCTGGCCACGTTTTTATGCTGTTAGTCACTCATTTGGGGTCCTCCCGCGATCCGAATGTTTTGGGAACCCCGGGGTCCGGTTAAGGAGAACTCGTCAAAACTCGCAGTTTTGGCCTATTACGACCAATTTTCTATGCTATTAGTCATTGATTTTGGGTCCCGATGTGATCCGAATGTTTCGGGAACCCTCGGGTCCGGTTACGTGGAACTCGTGAAAACTTGTAGTTTCCGCCTATTCCGGCCAGTTTTGTATGCTATTAGTCACTCATTTTGTGTCCCGTTGTGATTCGAACGTTTCTGGAACCCCGGGGTCCTTTTATGGGGAACTCGTAAAAAATCGCAGTTTTGGCCTATTGTGACCAGTTCTGTGTAATATTACTCACTGACTTTGGGTCCCGCTCCGATCCGAATTTTTCAGGAACCTCGTGGTCCGATTACGTGGAACTCGTCAAAACACGTAGTTTTGGCCTATCCTGACCAGTTTTGTATGCTATTAGTCACTCATTTTTGTTTCCGCTGCGATCCAAACGTTTTGGGAACCTCGGGGTTCGGTTACGGGGAACTCGTCCAAAACTCGCAGTTTTGGCCTATTCCGGCCAGTTTTCTATGCTCTTACTCACTGATTTCGGTCCCGCTTCGATCCGAACGTTTCGGGAACCCTGATGTCCGGTTACATGAAACTCGTCAAAACACGCAGTTTTGGCCTATTCTCACTAGTTTTGTATGCTATTACTCACTGATTTTGGTTTCCGCTGCGATCCGAAAGTTTCAGGAACCCCGGGGTCCGGTTACGGGGAACTCGTCAAAACTCACGATTTTGGCCTATTTTGGCATGTTTTGTAAGCTATTAGTCACTGATTTTGGTCCCCGCTGCTATCCAAACGTTTTGGGAACCCCGGGGTCCGGTTACGGGGAACTCGTCAAAACTCGAAGTTTTAGCCTATTCTGGCCACGTTTTTATGATGTTAGTCACTCATTTTGGGTCCTCCCGCGATCCGAACGTTTTGGGAACCCCGGGGTCCGGTTACGGGGAACTTGTAAAAAATCACAGTTTTGGCCTATTGTGACTAGTTCTGTATAATATCACTCACTGATTTTGGGTCCCGCGCCGAACCGAATGTTTTAGGAACCCGGGGTCCGGTTACGTTGAACTCGTCAAAACACGCAGTTTTGGCCTATCCTGGCCAGTTTTGTATGCTATTAGTCACTCATTTTGGTTTCCACTGCGATCCGAACGTTTCGGGAACCTCGGGGTCCGGTTACGGGGAACTCGTCAAAACTCACAATTTTGGCCTACTCCAGCCAGTTTTCTATGCTATTACTCACTAATTTTGGGTCCCGCTGCGATCCGAAAGTTTCGGGAACCCTCGGGTCCGGTTATGGGGAACTCGTCAAAAATCGCGATTTCGGCCTATTCTGGCATGTTTTGTAAGCCATAACTCACTGATTTTGGTTCCCGCTGCGATCCAAACGTTTCGGGAACCCCGGGGTCCGGTTACGGGGAAGTCGTGAAAACTCGAAGTTTTAGCCTATTCTGGCCACGTTTTTAAGCTGTTATTCACTCATTTTGGGTCCTCCCGCGATCCAAACGTTTTGGGATCCCCGGGGTCCGGTTATGGAGAACTCGTCAAAACTCGCAGTTTTGGTCTATTACGACCAATTTTCTATGCTATTAGTCACTGATTTTGGGTCCCGATGTGATCCGAATGTTTCACGAACCTAGTGTCTGGTTACGTGGAACTCGTCAAACTCGTAGTTTAGGCCTATTCCGGCCAGTTTTGTATGTATTAGTTACTCATTTTGTGTTCCGTTGTGATCCGAACGTTTCGGGAACCCCGGGGTCCGGTTACTGGGAACTCGTAAAAAATCACAATTTTGGCCTATTGTGACTAGTTCTTTATAATATTACTCACTGATTTTGGGTCCCGCTCCGATCTGAATGTTTCAGGAACCCCGGGGTCCGGTTACGTGGAACTCGTCAAAACATGCAGTTTTGGCCTATCCTGGCCAGTTTTGTATGCTATTAGTCACTCATTTTGGTTTTCGCTGCGATCCTAACGTTTCGGGAAACCCGGTGTCCTTTTACGGGGAACTCGTCAAAACTCGCAATTATGGCCTACTCCGGCCAGTTTTCTATGCTATTACTCACTAATTTCGGGTCCCGCTGCGATCCGAACGTTTCGGGACCCCGATGTCCGGTTACATGAAACTTGTCAAAACACGCAGTTTTGGCCTATTTTGGCTAGTTCTGTATGCTATTACTCACTGATTTTGGGTCCCGCTGCGATCCGAATGTTTCGGGAACCCCGGGGTCCGGTTACGGGGAACTCGTCAAAAATCGCGATTTTGGCCTATTCTGGCATGTTTTGTAAGCTATTAGTCACTGATTTTGGTTCCCGCTGCGATCCAAACGTTTCGGGAACCATGGCGTCCGGTTACGGGGAACTCGTCAAAACTCGAAGTTTTAGCCTATTTTGGCCATGTTTTTATGTTGTTAGTCACTCATTATGGGTCCTCCCGCGATCCGAACATTTTGGGAACCCCGGGGTCCGGTTACAGAGAACTCATCAAAACTCGAAGTTTTAGCCTATTTTGGCCACGTTTTTATGTTGTTAGTCAATCATTTTGGGTCCTCCCGCGATCCGAATGTTTTGGGAACCCCGGGGTCCGGTTAAGGAGAACTCGTCAGAACTCGCAGTTTTGGCTTATTACGACCAATTTTCTATGCTATTAGTCACTGATTTTGGGTCCCGATGGGATCCGAATGTTTCGGGAACCGTCGGGTCCGGTTACGTGGAACTCGTGAAAACTCGTAGTTTCGGCCTATTCCGGCCAGTTTTGTATGCTATTAGTATCTCATTTTGTGTCCCGTTGTGATCCGAACGTTCCAGGAACCCCGGGGTCCCTTTACGGGGAACACGTCAAAAGTCACAGTTTTGGCCTATTGTGACCAGTTCTGTGTAATATTACTCACTGATTTTGGGTCCCGCTCCGATCCGAATTTTTCAGGAACCTCGTGATCCGGTTACGTTGAACTCGTCAAAACACCTAATTTTGGCCTATCCTGACCAGTTTTGTATGCTATTAGTCACTCATTTTCGTTTCCGGTGCGATCCGAACGTTTTGGGAACCTCGGGGTTCGGTTACGGGGAACTCGTCAAAACTCCCAGTTTTGGCCTATTCCGGCCAGTTTTCTATGCTATTACTCACTCATTTCGGTCCCGCTGCGATCCGAACGTTTCGGGAACCCTGATGTCCGGTTACATGAAACTCGTCAAAACACGCAGTTTTGGCCTATTCTGACTAGTTTTGTATGCTATTACTCACTGATTTTGGGTCCCGATGCGATCTGAAAGTTTCACGAACGCTGGGGTCCGATTACGGGGAACTCGTCAGAAATCGCGATTTTGGCCTATTCTGGCATGTTTTGTAAGCTATTATTCACTGATTTTGGTCCCCGCTGCGATCCAAACGTTTCGGGAACCCCGGGGTCCGGTTACGGGGAACTCGTCAAAACTCAAAGTTTTAGCCTATTCTGGCCACGTTTTTATGATGTTAGTCACTCATTTTGGGTCCTCCCGCGATCCGAACATTTTGGGAACCCCGGGGTCCGGTACGGGGAACTCGTAAAAAATCGCAGTTTTGGCCTATTGTGAGCAGTTCTATATAATATCACTCACTGATTTTGGGTCCCGCGCCGAACCGAATGTTTTAGGAACCCGGGGTCCGGTTACGTTGAACTCGTCAAAACACGCAGTTTTGGCCTATCCTAGCCAGTTTTGGATGCTATTAGTCACTTATTTTGGTTTTCGCTGCGATCTGAACGTTTCGGGAACCTCGGGGTCCGGTTACGGGGAACTCGTCAAAACTCTTAGTTTTGGCCTATTCCGGCCAGTTTTCTATGCTATTACTCACTGATTTCGGGTCCCGCTGCGATCCGAACGTTTCGGGAACCCCGATGTCCGGTTACGTGGAACTCGTCAAAACACGCAGTTTTGGCCTATTCTGACTAGTTTTGTATGCTATTACTCACTGATTTTTGGGTCCCGCTGCGATCCGAAAGTTTCGGGAACCCTCGGGTCCTGTTACGGGGAACTCGTCAAAAATCGCGATTTTGGCCTATTTTGGCATGCTTTGTAAACTATTACTCACTGATTTTGGTTCCCGCTGCGATCCAAATTTTTGTGGAACCCCGGGGTCCGGTTACGTGGAACTCATCAAAACTCGAAGTTTTAGCCTATTCTAGCCACATTTTTATGCTGTTATTCACTCATTTTGGGTCCTCCCGCGATCCAAACATTTTGGGAACCCCGGGGTCCGGTTATGGAGAACTCGTCAAAACTCGCAGTTTTGGCCTATTACGACCAATTTTCAATGCTATTAGTCATTGATTTTGGGTCCCGATGTGATCCGAATGTTTCGGGAACCTAGTGTTCGGTTACGTGGAACTCGTGAGAACTCGTAGTTTAGGCCTATTCCGGCCAGTTTTGTATGCTATTAGTTACTCATTTCGTGTCCGGTTGTGATCCGAACGTTTCGGGAACCCCGAGGTCCGGTTACGGGGAACTTGTAAAAAATCGCAGTTTTGGCCTATTGTGACCAGTTCTGTCTAATATCACTCACTGATTTAGGGTCCTGCTCCGATCCGAATGTTTCAGGAACCCCGGGGTCCGGTTACGTTGAACTCGTCAAAACACGCAGTTTTGGCCTATCCTGGCCAGTTTTGTATGCTATTAGTCACTCATTTTGGTTTCCGGTGCGATCCGAACGTTTCGGGAACCCCAGTGTCCGGTTACGGGGAACTCGTCAAAACTCGCAATTTTGGCGTACTCCAGCCAGTTTTCTATGCTATTACTCACTAATTTCGGGTCCCGCTGCGATCCGAACGTTTCGGGAACCCCGATGTCCGCTTACATGAAACTCGTCAGAACACGCAGTTTTGGCCTATTTTGACTAGTTTCGTATGGTATTACTCACTGATTTTGGGTCCCGCTGCGATCCAAAAGTTTCGGGAACCCTCGGGTCCGGTTATGGGGAACTCGTCAAAAATCGCGATTTCGGCCTATTCTCGCATGTTTTGTAAGCCATAACTCACTGATTTTGGTTCCCGCTGCGATCCAAACGTTTCGGGAACCCCGGGGTCCGGTTACGGGGAAGTCGTCAAAACTCGAAGTTTTAGCCTATTCTGGCCACGTTTTTAAGCTGTTATTCACTCATTTTGGGTCCTCCCGCGATCCAAACGTTTTGGGATCCCCGGGGTCCGGTTATGGAGAACTCGTCAAAACTCGCAGTTTTGGTCTATTACGACCAATTTTCTATGCTATTAGTCACTGATTTTGGGTCCCGATGTGATCCGAATGTTTCACGAACCTAGTGTCTGGTTATGTGGAACTCGTCAAACTCGTAGTTTAGGCCTATTCCGGCCAGTTTTGTATGTATTAGTTACTCATTTTGTGTTCCGTTGTGATCCGAACGTTTCGGGAACCCCGGGGTCCGGTTACTGGGAACTCGTAAAAAATCACAATTTTGGCCTATTGTGACTAGTTCTTTATAATATTACTCACTGATTTTGGGTCCCGCTCCGATCTGAATGTTTCAGGAACCCCGGGGTCCGGTTACGTGGAACTCGTCAAAACATGCAGTTTTGGCCTATCCTGGCCAGTTTTGTATGCTATTAGTCACTCATTTTGGTTTTCGCTGCGATCCTAACGTTTCGGGAAACCCGGTGTCCTTTTACGGGGAACTCGTCAAAACTCGCAATTATGGCCTACTTCGGCCAGTTTTCTATGCTATTACTCACTAATTTCGGGTCCCGCTGCGATCCGAACGTTTCGGGACCCCGATGTCCGGTTACATGAAACTTGTCAAAACACGCAGTTTTGGCCTATTTCGACTAGTTCTGTATGCTATTACTCACTGATTTTGGGTCCCGCTGCGATCCGAAAGTTTCGGGAACCCCGGGGTCCGGTTACGGGGAACTCGTCAAAACTCGAAGTTTTAGCCTATTTTGGCCATGTTTATGTTGTTAGTCACTCATTATGGGTACTCCCGCGATGCGAACATTTTGGGAACCCCGGGGTCCGGTTACAGAGAACTCATCAAAACTCGAAGTTTTAGCCTATTTTGGCCACGTTTTTATGTTGTTAGTCAATCATTTTGGGTCCTCCCGCGATCCGAATGTTTTGGGAACCCCGGGGTCCGGTTAAGGAGAACTCGTCAGAACTCGCAGTTTTGGCCTATTACGACCAATTTTCTATGCTATTAGTCACTGATTTTGGGTCCCGATGGGATCCGAATGTTTCGGGAACCGTCGGGTCCGGTTACGTGGAACTCGTGAAAACTCGTAGTTTCGGCCTATTCCGGCCAGTTTTGTATGCTATTAGTGTCTCATTTTGTGTCCCGTTGTGATCCGAACGTTCCAGGAACCCCGGGGTCCCTTTACGGGGAACACGTAAAAAGTCACAGTTTTGGCCTATTGTGACCAGTTCTGTGTAATATTACTCACTGATTTTGGGTCCCGCTCCGATCCGAATTTTTCAGGAACCTCGTGATCCGGTTACGTTGAACTCGTCAAAACACCTAATTTTGGCCTATCCTGACCAGTTTTGTATGCTATTAGTCACTCATTTTCGTTTCCACTTCGATCCGAACGTTTTGGGAACCTCGGGGTTCGGTTACGGGGAACTCGTCAAAACTCCCAGTTTTGGCCTATTCCGGCCAGTTTTCTATGCTATTACTCACTCATTTCGGTCCCGCTGCGATCCGAACGTTTCGGGAACCCTGATGTCCGGTTACATGAAACTCGTCAAAACACGCAGTTTTGGCCTATTCTGACTAGTTTTGTATGCTATTACTCACTGATTTTGGGTCCCGATGCGATCTGAAAGTTTCACGAACGCTCGGGTCCGATTACGGGGAACTCGTCAGAAATCGCGATTTTGGCCTATTCTGGCATGTTTTGTAAGCTATTATTCACTGATTTTGGTCCCCGCTGCGATCCAAACGTTTCGGGAACCCCGGGGTCCGGTTACGGGGAACTCGTCAAAACTCAAAGTTTTAGCCTATTCTGGCCACGTTTTTATGATGTTAGTCACTCATTTTGGGTCCTCCCGCGATCCGAACGTTTTGGGAACCCCGGGGTCCGGTTACGGGGAACTCGTAAAAAATCGCAGTTTTGGCCTATTGTGAGCAGTTCTATATAATATCACTCACTGATTTTGGGTCCCGCGCCGAACCGAATGTTTTAGGAACCCGGGGTCCGGTTACGTTGAACTCGTCAAAACACGCAGTTTTGGCCTATCCTAGCCAGTTTTGGATGCTATTAGTCACTTATTTTGGTTTTCGCTGCGATCTGAACGTTTCGGGAACCTCGGGGTCCGGTTACGGGGAACTCGTCAAAACTCTTAGTTTTGGCCTATTCCGGACAGTTTTCTATGCTATTACTCACTGATTTCGGGTCCCGCTGCGATCCGAACGTTTCGGGAACCCCGATGTCCGGTTACGTGGAACTCGTCAAAACACGCAGTTTTGGCCTATTCTGACTAGTTTTGTATGCTATTACTCACTGATTTTTGGGTCCCGCTGCGATCCAAAAGTTTCGGGAACCGTCGGGTCCTGTTACGGGGAACTCGTCAAAAATCGCGATTTTGGCCTATTTTGGCATGCTTTGTAAACTATTACTCACTGATTTTGGTTCCCGCTGCGATCCAAACTTTTCTGGAACCCCGGGGTCCGGTTACGTGGAACTCATCAAAACTCGAAGTTTTAGCCTATTCTAGCCACATTTTTATGCTGTTATTCACTCATTTTGGGTCCTCCCGCGATCCAAACGTTTTGGGAACCCCGGGGTCCGGTTATGGAGAACTCGTCAATACTCGCAGTTTTGGCCTATTACGACCAATTTTCAATGCTATTAGTCATTGATTTTGGGTCCCGATGTGATCCGAATGTTTCGGGAACCTAGTGTTCGGTTACGTGGAACTCGTCAGAACTCGTAGTTTAGGCCTATTCCGGCCAGTTTTGTATGCTATTAGTTACTCATTTCGTGTCCGGTTGTGATCCGAACGTTTCGGGAACCCCGAGGTCTGGTTACGGGGAACTCGTAAAAAATCGCAGTTTTGGCTTATTGTGACGAGTTCTGTCTAATATTACTCACTGATTTAGGGTCCTGCTCCGATCCGAATGTTTCAGGAACCCCGGGGTCCGGTTACGTGGAACTCGTCAAAACATGCAGTTTTGGCCTATCCCGGTCAGTTTTGTATGCTATTAGTCACTCATTTTGGTTTCCGGTGCGATCCGAACGTTTCGGGAACCCCAGTGTCCGGTTACGGGGAACTCGTCAAAACTCGCAATTTTGGCCTACTCCAGCCAGTTTTCTATGCTATTACTCACTCATTTCGGGTCCCGCTGCGATCCGAATGTCTTGGGAACCCCGATGTCCGCTTACATAAAACTCGTCAGAACACACTGTTTTGGCCTATTTTGACTAGTTTCGTATGGTATTACTCACTGATTTTGGGTCCCGCTGCGATCCAAAAGTTTCGGGAACCCCGGGGTCCGGTTACGGGGAAATCGTAAAAAATCGCGATTTTGGCCTATTCTCGCATGTTTTGTAAGCTATTAGTCATTGATTTTGGTTCCCGCTACGATCCAAACGTTCGGGAACCGCGGCGTCCGGTTACGGGGAACTCGTCAAAACTCGAAGTATTAGCGTATTTTGGCCACGTTTTTATGTTGTTAGTCACTCATTATGGGTCCTCCCGCGATCCGAACATTTTGGGAACCCCGGGGTCCGGTTACGGAGAACTCGTCAAAACTCGAAGTTTTAGCCTATTTTGGCCACGTTTTTATGCTGTTAGTCACTCATTTTGGGTCCTCCCGCGATCCGAATGTTTTGGGAACCCCGGGGTCCGGTTAAGGAGAACTCGTCAAAACTCGAAGTTTTGGCCTATTACGACCAATTTTCTATGCTATTAGTCATTGATTTTGGGTCCCGATGTGATCCGAATGTTTCGGGAACCCTCGGGTCCGGTTACGTGGAACTCGTGAAAACTTGTAGTTTCCGCCTATTCCGGCCAGTTTTGTATGCTATTAGTCACTCATTTTGTGTCCCGTTGTGATTCGAACGTTTCTGGAACCCCGGGGTCCTTTTATGGGGAACTCGTAAAAAATCGCAGTTTTGGCCTATTGTGACCAGTTCTGTGTAATATTACTCACTGACTTTGGGTCGTGCTCCGATCCGAATTTTTCAGGAACCTCGTGGTCCGATTACGTGGAACTCGTCAAAACACGTAGTTTTGGCCTATCCTGACCAGTTTTGTATGCTATTAGTCACTCATTTTGGTTTCCGCTGCGATCCAAACGTTTTGGGAACCTCGGGGTTCGGTTACGGGGAACTCGTCCAAAACTCGCAGTTTTGGCCTATTCCGGCCAGTTTTCTATGCTCTTACTCACTGATTTCGGTCCCGCTTCGATCCGAACGTTTCGGGAACCCTGATGTCCGGTTACATGAAACTCGTCAAAACACGCAGTTTTGGCCTATTCTCACTAGTTTTGTATGCTATTACTCACTGATTTTGGTTTCCGCTGCGATCCGAAAGTTTCAGGAACCCCGGGGTCCGGTTACGGGGAACTCGTCAAAACTCACGATTTTGGCCTATTTTGGCATGTTTTGTAAGCTATTAGTCACTGATTTTGGTCCCCGCTGCTATCCAAACGTTTTGGGAACCCCGGGGTCCGGTTACGGGGAACTCGTCAAAACTCGAAGTTTTAGCCTATTCTGGCCACGTTTTTATGATGTTAGTCACTCATTTTGGGTCCTCTCGCGATCCGAACGTTTCGTGAACCCCGGGGTCCGGTTACGGGGAACTCGTAAAAAATCACAGTTTTGGCCTATTGTGACTAGTTCTTTATAATATTACTCACTGATTTTGGGTCCCGCTCCGATCTGAATGTTTCAGGAACCCCGGGGTCCGGTTACGTGGAACTCGTCAAAACATGCAGTTTTGGCCTATCCTGGCCAGTTTTGTATGCTATTAGTCACTCATTTTGGTTTTTGCTGCGATCCTAACGTTTCGGGAAACCCGGTGTCCTTTTACGGGGAACTTGTCAAAACTCGCAATTTTGGCCTACTCCGGCCAGTTTTCTATGCTATTACTCACTAATTTCGGGTCCCGTTGCGATCCGAACGGTTCGGGACCCCGATGTCCGGTTACATGAAACTTGTCAAAACACGCAGTTTTGGCCTATTTTGACTAGTTCTGTATGCTATTACTCACTGATTTTGGGTCCCGCTGCGATCCGAAAGTTTCGGGAACCCCGGGGTCCGGTTACGGGGAACTCGTCAAAAATCGCGATTTTGGCCTATTCTGGCATGTTTTGTAAGTATTAGTCACTGATTTTGGTTCCCGCTGCGATCCAAACGTTTCGGGAACCGTGGCGTCCGGTTACGGGGAACTCGTCAAAACTCGAAGTTTTAGCCTATTTTGGCCATGTTTTTATGTTGTTAGTCACTCATTATGGGTCCTCCCGCGATCCGAACATTTTGGGAACCCCGGGGTCCGGTTACGGAGAACTCGTCAAAACTCGAAGTTTTAGCCTATTTTGGCCACGTTTTTATGGTGTTAGTCAATCATTTTGGGTCCTCCCGCGATCCGAATGTTTTTGGGAACTCCGGGGTCCGGTTAAGGAGAACTCATCAGAACTCGCAGTTTTGGCCTATTACGACCAATTTTCTATGCTATTAGTCACTGATTTTGGGTCCCGATGGGATCCGAATGTTTCGGGAACCCTCGGGTCCGGTTACGTGGAACTCGTGAAAACTCATAGTTTCGGCCTATTCCAGCCAGTTTTGTATGCTATTAGTGACTCATTTTGTGTCCCGTTGTGATCCGAACGTTCCGGGAACCCCGGGGTCCCTTTACGGGGAACACGTAAAAAATCGCAGTTTTGGCCTATTGTGACCAATTCTGTGTAATATTACTCACTGATTTTGGGTCCCGCTCCGATCCGAAATTTTCAAGAACCTCGTGATCCGGTTACGTTGAACTCGTCAAAACACGTAATTTTGGCCTATCCTGACCAGTTTTGTATGCTATTAGTCACTCATTTTCGTTTCCGCTACGATCCAAACGTTTTGGGAACCTCGGGGTTCGATTACGGGGAACTCGTCAAAACCCCCAGTTTTGGCCTATTCCGGCCAGTTTTCTATGCTATTACTCACTCATTTCGGTCCCGCTGCGATCCGAACGTTTCGGCAACCCTGATGTCCGGTTACATGAAACTCGTCAAAACACGTAGTTTTGGCCTATTCTGACTAGTTTTGTATGCTATTACTCACTGATTTTGGGTCCCGATGCGATCTGAAAGTTTCACGAACGCTGGGGTCCGATTACGGGGAACTCGTCAGAAATCGCGATGTTGGCCTATTCTGGCATGTTTTGTAAGCTATTATCCACTGATTTTGGTCCCTGCTGCGATCCAAACGTTTCGGGAACCCCGGGGTCCGGTTACGGGGAACTCGTCAAAACTCAAAGTTTTAGCCTATTCTGGCCACGTTTTTATGATGTTAGTCACTCATTTTGGGTCCTCCCGCGATCCGAACGTTTTGGGAACCCCGGGGTCCGGTTACGGGGAACTCGTAAAAAATCGCAGTTTTGGCCTACTGTGACCAGTTCTATATAATATCACTCACTGATTTTGGGTCCCGCGCCGAACCGAATGTTTTAGGAACCCGGGGTCCGGTTACGTTGAACTCGTCAAAACACGCAGTTTTGGCCTATCCTAGCCAGTTTTGGATGCTATTAGTCACTTATTTTGGTTTTCGCTGCGATCTGAACGTTTCGGGAACCTCGGGGTCTGGTTACGGGGAACTCGTCAAAACTCTTAGTTTTGGCCTATTCCGGCCAGTTTTCTATGCTATTACTCACTGATTTCGGGTCCCGCTGCGATCCGAACGTTTCGGGAACCCCGATGTCCGGTTACGTGGAACTCGTCAAAACACGCAGTTTTGGCCTATTCTGACTAGTTTTGTATGCTATTACTCACTGATTTTGGGTCCCGATGCGATCTGAAAGTTTCACGAACGCTGGGGTCCGATTACGGGGAACTCGTCAGAAATCGCGATTTTGGCCTATTCTGGCATGTTTTGTAAGCTATTATTCACTGATTTTGGTCCCCGCTGCGATCCAAACGTTTCGGGAACCCCGGGGTCCGGTTACGGGGAACTCGTCAAAACTCAAAGTTTTAGCCTATTCTGGCCACGTTTTTATGATGTTAGTCACTCATTTTGGGTCCTCCCGCGATCCGAACGTTTTGGGAACCCCGGGGTCCGGTTACGGGGAACTCGTCAATACTCGCAGTTTTGGCCTATTACGACCAATTTTCAATGCTATTAGTCATTGATTTTGGGTCCCGATGTGATCCGAATGTTTCGGGAACCTAGTGTTCGGTTACGTGGAACTCGTCAGAACTCGTAGTTTAGGCCTATTCCGGCCAGTTTTGTATGCTATTAGTTACTCATTTCGTGTCCGGTTGTGATCCGAACGTTTCGGGAACCCCGAGGTCTGGTTACGGGGAACTCGTAAAAAATCGCAGTTTTGGCTTATTGTGACGAGTTCTGTCTAATATTACTCACTGATTTAGGGTCCTGCTCCGATCCGATTGTTTCAGGAACCCCGGGGTCCGGTTACGTGGAACTCGTCAAAACATGCAGTTTTGGCCTATCCCGGTCAGTTTTGTATGCTATTAGTCACTCATTTTGGTTTCCGGTGCGATCCGAACGTTTCGGGAACCCCAGTGTCCGGTTACGGGGAACTCGTCAAAACTCGCAATTTTGGCCTACTCCAGCCAGTTTTCTATGCTATTACTCACTCATTTCGGGTCCCGCTGCGATCCGAATGTCTTGGGAACCCGATGTCCGCTTACATAAAACTCGTCAGAACACGCTGTTTTGGCCTATTTTGACTAGTTTCGTATGGTATTACTCACTGATTTTGGGTCCCGCTGCGATCCAAAAGTTTCGGGAACCCCGGGGTCCGGTTACGGGGAAATCGTAAAAAATCGCGATTTTGGCCTATTCTCGCATGTTTTGTAAGCTATTAGTCATTGATTTTGGTTCCCGCTACGATCCAAACGTTCGGGAACCGCGGCGTCCGGTTACGGGGATCTCGTCAAAACTCGAAGTATTAGCCTATTTTGGCCACGTTTTTATGTTGTTAGTCACTCATTATGGGTCCTCCCGCGATCCGAACATTTTGGGAACCCCGGGGTCCGGTTACGGAGAACTCGTCAAAACTCGAAGTTTTAGCCTATTTTGGCCACGTTTTTATGCTGTTAGTCACTCATTTTGGGTCCTCCCGCGATCCGAATGTTTTGGGAACCCCGGGGTCCGGTTAAGGAGAACTCGTCAAAACTCGCAGTTTTGGCCTATTACGACCAATTTTCTATGCTATTAGTCATTGATTTTGGGTCCCGATGTGATCCGAATGTTTCGGGAACACTCGGGTCCGGTTACGTGGAACTCGTGAAAACTTGTAGTTTCCGCCTATTCCGGCCAGTTTTGTATGCTATTAGTCACTCATTTTGTGTCCCGTTGTGATTCGAACGTTTCTGGAACCCCGGGGTCCTTTTATGGGGAACTCGTAAAAAATCGCAGTTTTGGCCTATTGTGACCAGTTCTGTGTAATATTACTCACTGACTTTGGGTCCTGCTCCGATCCGAATTTTTCAGGAACCTCGTGGTCCGATTACGTGGAACTCGTCAAAACACGTAGTTTTGGCCTTCCTGACCAGTTTTGTATGCTATTAGTCACTCATTTTGGTTTCCGCTGCGATCCAAACGTTTTGGGAACCTCGGGGTTCGGTTACGGGGAACTCGTCCAAAACTCGCAGTTTTGGCCTATTCCGGCCAGTTTTCTATGCTCTTACTCACTGATTTCGGTCCCGCTTCGATCCGAACGTTTCGGGAACCCTGATGTCCGGTTACATGAAACTCGTCAAAACACGCAGTTTTGGCCTATTCTCACTAGTTTTGTATGCTATTACTCACTGATTTTGGTTTCCGCTGCGATCCGAAAGTTTCAGGAACCCCGGGGTCCGGTTACGGGGAACTCGTCAAAACTCACGATTTTGGCCTATTTTGGCATGTTTTGTAAGCTATTAGTCACTGATTTTGGTCCCCGCTGCTATCCAAACGTTTTGGGAACCCCGGGGTTCGGTTACGGGGAACTCGTCAAAACTCGAAGTTTTAGCCTATTCTGGCCACGTTTTTATGATGTTAGTCACTCATTTTGGGTCCTCCCGCGATCCGAACGTTTTGGGAACCCCGGTGTCCGGTTACGGGGAACTTGTAAAAAATCACAGTTTTGGCCTATTGTGACCAGTTTTGTATAATATCACTCACTGATTTTGGGTCCCGCGCCGAACCGAATGTTTTAGGAACCCGGGGTCCGGTTACGTTGAACTCGTCAAAACACGCAGTTTTGGCCTATCCTGGCCAGTTTTGTATGCTATTAGTCACTCATTTTGGTTTCCACCGCGATCCGAACGTTTCGGGAACCCCGGGGTCCGGTTACGGGGAACTCGTCAAAACTCACAATTTTGGCCTACTCCAGCCAGTTTTCTATGCTATTACTCACTAATTTTGGGTCCCGCTGCGATCCGAACGTTTCGGGAACCCCGATATCCGCTTACATGAAACTCATCAAAACACGTAGTTTTGGCCTATTTTGACTAGTTTCGTATGGTATTACTCACTGATTTTGGGTCCCGCTGCGATCCGAAAGTTTCGGGAACCCTCGGGTCCGGTTATGGGGAACTCGTCAAAAATCGCGATTTCGGCCTATTCTGGCATGTTTTGTAAGCTATGACTCACTGATTTTGGTTCCCGCTGTGATCCAAACGTTTCGGGAACCCCGGGGTCCGGTTACGGGGAAGTCGTCAAAACTCGAAGTTTTAGCCTATTCTGGCCACGTTTTTAAGCTGTTATTCACTCATTTTGGGTCCTCCCGCGATCCAAACGTTTTGGGAACCCCGGGGTCCGGTTATGGAGAACTCGTCAAAACTCGCAGTTTTGGCCTATTACGACCAATTTTCTATGCTATTAGTCACTGATTTTGGGTCCCGATGTGATCCGAATGTTTCAGGAACCTAGTGTCCGGTTACGGGGAACTCGTCAAACTCGTAGTTTAGGCCTATTCCGGCCAGTTTTGTATGTATTAGTTACTCATTTTGTGTTCCGTTGTGATCCGAACGTTTCGTGAACCCCGGGGTCCGGTTACGGGGAACTCGTAAAAAATCACAGTTTTGGCCTATTGTGACTAGTTCTTTATAATATTACTCACTGATTTTGGGTCCCGCTCCGATCTGAATGTTTCAGGAACCCCGGGGTCCGGTTACGTGGAACTCGTCAAAACATGCAGTTTTGGCCTATCCTGGCCAGTTTTGTATGCTATTAGTCACTCATTTTGGTTTTCGCTGCGATCCTAACGTTTCGGGAAACCCGGTGTCCTTTTACGGGGAACTCGTCAAAACTCGCAATTTTGGCCTACTCCGGCCAGTTTTCTATGCTATTACTCACTAATTTCGGGTCCCGTTGCGATCCGAACGGTTCGGGACCCCGATGTCCGGTTACATGAAACTTGTCAAAACACGCAGTTTTGGCCTATTTTGACTAGTTCTGTATGCTATTACTCACTGATTTTGGGTCCCGCTGCGATCCGAAAGTTTCGGGAACCCCGGGGTCCGGTTACGGGGAACTCGTCAAAAATCGCGATTTTGGCCTATTCTGGCATGTTTTGTAAGTATTAGTCACTGATTTTGGTTCCCGCTGCGATCCAAACGTTTCGGGAACCGTGGCGTCCGGTTACGGGGAACTCGTCAAAACTCGAAGTTTTAGCCTATTTTGGCCATGTTTTTATGTTGTTAGTCACTCATTATGGGTCCTCCCGCGATCCGAACATTTTGGGAACCCCGGGGTCCGGTTACGGAGAACTCGTCAAAACTCGAAGTTTTAGCCTATTTTGGCCACGTTTTTATGGTGTTAGTCAATCATTTTGGGTCCTCCCGCGATCCGAATGTTTTTGGGAACTCCGGGGTCCGGTTAAGGAGAACTCGTCAGAACTCGCAGTTTTGGCCTATTACGACCAATTTTCTATGCTATTAGTCACTGATTTTGGGTCCCGATGGGATCCGAATGTTTCGGGAACCCTCGGGTCCGGTTACGTGGAACTCGTGAAAACTCATAGTTTCGGCCTATTCCGGCCAGTTTTGTATGCTATTAGTGACTCATTTTGTGTCCCGTTGTGATCCGAACGTTCCGGGAACCCCGGGTCCCTTTACGGGGAACACGTAAAAAATCGCAGTTTTGGCCTATTGTGACCAATTCTGTGTAATATTACTCACTGATTTTGGGTCCCGCTCCGATCCGAATTTTTCAAGAACCTCGTGATCCGGTTACGTTGAACTCGTCAAAACACGTAATTTTGGCCTATCCTGACCAGTTTTGTATGCTATTAGTCACTCTATTTTGGTTTCCGCTACGATCCAAACGTTTTGGGAACCTCGGGGTTCGATTACGGGGAACTCGTCAAAACCCCCAGTTTTGGCCTATTCCGGCCAGTTTTCTATGCTATTACTCACTCATTTCGGTCCCGCTGCGATCCGAACGTTTCGGGAACCCTGATGTCCGGTTACATGAAACTCGTCAAAACACGTAGTTTTGGCCTATTCTGACTAGTTTTGTATGCTATTACTCACTGATTTTGGGGTCCCGATGCGATCTGAAAGTTTCACGAACGCTGGGGTCCGATTACGGGGAACTCGTCAGAAATCGCGATTTTGGCCTATTCTGGCATGTTTTGTAAGCTATTATCCACTGATTTTGGTCCCCGCTGCGATCCAAACGTTTCGGGAATCCCGGGGTCCGGTTACGGGGAACTCGTCAAAACTCAAAGTTTTAGCCTATTCTGGCCACGTTTTTATGATGTTAGTCACTCATTTTGGGTCCTCCCGCGATCCGAACGTTTTGGGAACCCCGGGGTCCGGTTACGGGGAACTCGTAAAAAATCGCAGTTTTGGCCTACTGTGACCAGTTCTATATAATATCACTCACTGATTTTGGGTCCCGCGCCGAACCGAATGTTTTAGGAACCCGGGGTCCGGTTACGTTGAACTCGTCAAAACACGCAGTTTTGGCCTATCCTGGCCAGTTTTGGATGCTATTAGTCACTTATTTTGGTTTTCGCTGCGATCTGAATGTTTTGGGAACCTCGGGGTCCGGTTACGGGGAACTCGTCAAAACTCTTAGTTTTGGCCTATTCCAGCCAGTTTTCTATTCTATTACTCACTGATTTCGGGTCCCGCTGCGATCCGAACGTTTCGGGAACCCGATGTCCGGTTACGTGGAACTCGTCAAAACATGCTGTTTTGGCCTATTCTGACTAGTTTTGTATGCTATTACTCACTGATTTTTGGGTCCCGCTGCGATCCGAAAGTTTCGGGAACCCTCGGGTCCTGTTACGGGGAACTCGTCAAAAATCGCGATTTTGGCCTATTTTGGCATGCTTTGTAAACTATTACTCACTGATTTTGGTTCCCGCTGCGATCCAAACTTTTTTGGAACCCCGGGGTCCGGTTACGTGGAACTCATCAAAACTCGAAGTTTTAGCCTATTCTAGCCACGTTTTTATGCTGTTATTCACTCATTTTGGGTCCTCCCGCGATCCAAACGTTTTGGGAACCCCGGGGTCCGGTTATGGAGAACTCGTCAAAACTCGCAGTTTTGGCCTATTACGACCAATTTTCAATGCTATTAGTCATTGATTTTGGGTCCCGATGTGATCCGAATGTTTCGGGAACCTAGTGTTCGGTTACGTGGAACTCGTCAGAACTCGTAGTTTAGGCCTATTCCGGCCAGTTTTGTATGCTATTAGTTACTCATTTCGTGTCCGGTTGTGATCCGAACGTTTCGGGAACCCCGAGGTCTGGTTACGGGGAACTCGTAAAAAATCGCAGTTTTGGCTTATTGTGACGAGTTCTGTCTAATATTACTCACTGATTTAGGGTCCTGCTCCGATCCGAATGTTTCAGGAACCCCGGGGTCCGGTTACGTGGAACTCGTCAAAACATGCAGTTTTGGCCTATCC